>NC_054700.1:45624164-45723745 GCF_016097555.1 Gigantopelta aegis
ATAGTAGAAGTAATCGTAATTGTAGTAGTAGTATAAGTATACTTAGTAGTAGGAATAGGGGAAGCAGTAACACTATCACCCTAATGGCATTACAAGACTTTTAAAAGAAAATCTTCGTTTATTAATAGTAAAAACCATCTTAAATATCATCTTAATAACAAGTGGGTATCTAATTCCTTCTACCGACGTCAAACATATTGATTGAAGTGATATAGCGAAAGTCTGTAGTCTTGTGTCCACACCAAAGAACGAAATGAAACCGGCCTTTGTGATGTAGATGTTAAGCCATCGGACCTAAGGCTGGTAGGTACTTAGTTCGCACCTCGGTGGTGGCTCCGACCCAGAGCGAGTTTTAACAAGGTGTGAGGATACATCACCAACGTTTTTCTTACTAAACACTTAGATAACTATTCACCCAGATAGCGTGTTTGAACCTGACTTGGATATTAACACGAAAGTAGATTGAAGTGAACCAAAACGTAGACGTGTAAATGTTAGCGGTTGTTTTAGAAATGTACTTCACGTACACAAAAACAATAGAATATATGATTATTGAAACTTATGAACGCGCGCTCTACTACGTGTTGTTTTGTGGTCTTGCTTGAATTCAGCTATAGAGGTTTTCGCTTCTTTGCGTTAATTAGTAATTAGATTAGACAATGCCGTCCAGTGATCGCTATGGGGATGATGACGAGTGTTTAACACTTCCAGTATTTCCTTACAATTTACGGCTTTACACCGAAGTCTAGTACAGTGTGCGGTCTGCGTAGCACAAAATGTCTCACCACCTTGTGTGTGTGTCTCTCTCTCTCTCTCTCTCTCTCTCTCTCTCTCTCTCTCTCTCTCTCTCTCTCTCGCTGGTCTCGGTGTGTGTGTGTGTGCGCGCGCGTGCGTGCATATGTGTATGTCTGTACATAACTAATACCCAGTGGCGTAGGAAGGTGCCAAAAAGTGGGGGGCACACATTTATATTTACACACTTTTACACTATTATAAAGCAAATATAAAGCAAACTATCTGAAAAGTGGGGCGCACACCCCCCCCCCCCCCCACACCCCCCCGCTTCCTACGCCAGTGATACCAGATACCAAAAGGTGATTTTTGATTCTACAAAAACCTTTTCAGCGCTGGAACCTTTAAAAAAAATTTCCAAGTATCCCTCGCGTCTTCATTGTTTTTGCCTCGATACTCGTGCCGCGATAGCTCTTAGATCACCGACTTTTTCCCAGACATTGTCCCAACAGCCAACTGTAGACACAACCTAACAAAGACGAATCTGTCACTGCAATTGTTCGGACATGGCCTCCCAAAAGGAAACAATTTTGTTTCATGGGAGGAAGCGGCGTCTTCTCTTATTGTATTGCCAGGACACTGAAGCAGAGTATAGAATGTCTCGGTTGTCCCATCTGTATATTGTTGGTCGCAGGTTCGGGCGGGCTGCTGGTGTTATTCTTTCATTAGGGATCCCTATGTAGCTGTCAGCTATGGAGATCGGGGGGTGGGGGAGGGGAGGGGAATCTAAGGAACTTATTGAGTCCTCATCCCGCCCTTATCTCGACAGACACGTTTTCAGAAGATCTCGTTGCTTTGTGCAACTGAAAAAGAAACGAAACGTGGTTATTAAGTACACGTGCGCTGTATAACAGACATGTGTTCATATTAATAATGCATGTTTCTTTGTGTATGTGTGTGTGTCTCTCTCTCTCTCTCTCTCTCTCTCTCTCTCTCTCTCTCTCTCTCTCTCTCTCTCTCTCTCTCTCTCTCTCTCTCTCTCTCTCTCTCTCTCTCTCTCTCTAATGATTGTAGATTGTAATTTTGTGCATGTGTATAATCCATATTTCATTACAACGTGTGTCTCATGAATGATATACGAAGGCCGTGGGATGCGCTGTTCTGTTTTTGGCAAATTGCATATACAAATTCCTTGCTGATGTAGATATGATAAGCTTATGTTCTGACAGCGGGTTTTTCTCTCACTCTCTGTACCAACTGTCGCAATAACAATATGCTGGACGTCCAGTAGTCTGAGTTTATAATGACATGGACTGTCAAAACATATTCCTGATAGTGCATCATGGAAGCAATCACGATTTTGCCTAACATCCTTTCGACTCTGCCTAATGCAGATTTATGATTGCCATATCGGAATACGGTTTTGATGTCCCGATTGCATATACTGATGTGAGGATTTTGATAATGGCGCCCACGATGTGTTAAAAACCTTAGTGCAAGTACTGTAAACTTTACTGACCAATTTACTGACCACATCATAATTCTTCCAAAACAAGAATTCTCTTCAGTATGGAGATGCAGTTCTGAGAAAGATATATATATATATATATATATATATATATATATATATATATATATATATATATATATATATATATATTGAACAAGAACAATCACCACTTTAAATAAAAAATGTACACACTTTTAAGACTTTAAAAAAAATCGGAAAAAACCCAACACTTTACACAAAGAAGAACCATTCAACCAAAAAGAAAACCACTTTAGAGACATCAACGAAACACTTTCCTTCAACACCTTTGTAATTCGCTGTAATCTGAAGAATCAGTGGTTTAGAAGTAAGTAGATAAAAGAGTAACAATGTGATCTAACTTGCCAAGATATTTCACGGGTTTTTTTATCATCTTTTTTTCGTGTTTCTGTTGTCGACGACAAAACCTAATACACCACAAAACGACTGTTACCTCAATGTTGCCTCACTTGTCCAAATTATTGATTTTATTTAATGGCCGAAATGAAAAAAAAAACACACACAAAAAAACAAACCAAAAAAAACCTCCAACCAAACCCAACAATCTTGATTCTAATTAATATGGACATATTCACACTTAAATAAAAGGCTTTGACGTATTTACGACATGGCGTTAATGCCGGTGTTCTTTAAATGTCGTTCATCGTGGCACCTCGGAGTAAAGGCCTGACACTCGTGAGCTCGGGCTGGACATCCGCTGTGACATTAACGCAATTTTCACATGATTTAATTTTAATTTGGAACCAGAGTGGTGTGAACGTGTTCGAAAATTGAATCTGACGTCTTTCAATTTTGGAAATTGCTGCTATTTTTGTCAATAAAGTGGGACAGAGTGTAAAAAAAGACATTTGGAGGATCGCTTGTGGTAGTGTGTTAAAATTTGGGCATAAAAAGAAGATTAGAGGGATGGAATTATTTAACTGTTTTTAGTTTAATATGGTTTTGTTTACGAAAACCCTTTAGAGTTTGGGGAATCCCGACAAACCCCCTCCCCTGCTGGGATATTCATATGGGTGTCCATGGAAACTGTAGACAGAAGGGTGCGCTAGGACCATATTCGCCCCCCCCCCCCCCCCACACACACACACACACCAGGTCCAGACCACGCCACACTGCTGTAAGGATATAATAGCCCCCGAGACAGAGAGACAAACCGATATAGATAGAAGTTTGTTTTGTTTAACGACACCACTAGAGCACATTGATTTATTAATGATCGGCTATTGGATGTAAAAAATATGGTCATTTTGACACAGTCTTACCAGCTATATTTTTCCATTAGTTGCAAGGGATCTTTTATATGCATCATCCCACAGACAGGATAGCACATACCACGGCCTTTGATATACCAGTCGTGGTGCACTGGCTGTGACGAGAAATAGACGGGTTTAGGGACATAATGTAGACGTCTACGGGAGTCACACGAACACACACAGCTTCTTAATAACCAGGGCCCCGTTCCACGAAGCGATCTTAGCCTAAGATCAACTTACGTGCATAGGGTAGTTATGCGCCTAAGGTAATCTTAGGGCTAAGGTTGCTTCGTGGAACGGGGCCCGGAGAGCCAAGGCTGAATATTAATTCAAGGTGACACACAGTTTCTTCTGGCGAGTCATTTCAGCAAACCTCAAACAATTTGCTTTTATTTTCTTGTAATGTACCGGTATACAAATTTTAAATATGCAATATCCTATGTCGGAGACGACTTGTCCTGTACTTGATACTAAGAGTAGACAGTGTTTATTGAGACGTATTATTTATTCGCTGTAACGCTGATAATATCGTCTGGGTAAAAGTATATATCACATCTTTGTCAGTTTGTTTGATCTGGGTAAATTTGTTTTACCCTTCCACCCATTGCGACAGTTTAGGAATTGCAAATATTTTTACAAAAGTGTTAAAGGGACATTCCTAAATTTGCTGTAATTTTTAAGATGTTATCGCTTAGCAGAGACTTTTTAACGATTGTAATTACATATCAAATATATTTTTCTGCAGAAAATATCAGTGGCTGTATATTAAACGTGTTTCTGATCGTTTTAATATTTGTACTAGGTTAAATTTCATTTTATTTCCTAAAAAAAAAATTTTTTCGTACGTACAAAATTATTTGAAGACAAAATCCAGTTTGGGCTTCTTACAAATGTTAAGACGACCAGAAACACATTGAATATACAGACACTGATATTGTAAACAAGAAAATATATTTAATATGTAAGTTTAATCGTAGAAATATTTTATTAGTCGAGGACATCATACAATGCAACAAACTCAAGTATGTCCCTTTAAACTTTAGATCAACATAACCACCCTTTCAGGTTTAAGGGCCTGTGCCACACTTCATAACAAGGTAGAAGAGGCGTATTATTTTAGGGGATGTTTCTTGGGGTGGTTATTTTTTTTCGTTAATTCGGAGGGGGTGCGGGGGTCTTCCTGTTTTAGTTGAGTAACTAACGTTGCCTTTTTATAGGGTGAGGAGTCTTGTTTATCAAAGTGTAAAGTTTGTTTTGTTTAACGACACCACTCGAGCACAGTGATTTATTAATCATCGGATATTGGATGTCAAACATTTGGTAATTCTGACATGTAGTTTTAGATGAAATCCGCTGCATTTTTCCATTAGTAGCCAGGACTATTTTATGTACATTTTCTCACATGCATGATAGCACATACAACGGCCTTTGATATACCAGTTTAGGAGCACTGGCCGGGGCGACAAAAAATAATAATCACAGTATGGGACCACTGAGGTGGTTCGAGCCCACGATCAAAGCATCTCAAGCGAACGCTCTACCGACCCTCACCAGGTGCGTGTTCATGGGGCGGGGGGGGGGGGCTAGACCGTGGCGAGCGAACTTTATCTGGAGGTCTAGATTGCTCCCCTGTAAAATGTATTTGAAAAAAGTAAATTTGCTTGAGCAAGTGGGGGGGGGGGGCTTTGGACCCCCAAAACCCTTCCCCCTGTACACGCGCCTGCTCCCCATCCATTAGATTAATGTTACGGACCACCACCCACCACCCCTATTAAAATTCCTAGATCTGTGCCTGGCGTATCTTGGACACCTACGAACGTGGGGATCATAATATCTTGTACACCGCCCATTAATATAAAAGTCGGATTAGAAA
This sequence comes from Gigantopelta aegis, assembly GCF_016097555.1. Lineage (NCBI taxonomy): Eukaryota > Metazoa > Mollusca > Gastropoda > Neomphalida > Peltospiridae > Gigantopelta > Gigantopelta aegis. The sequence goes on from NC_054700.1 coordinate 45,629,572, forward strand.
TCGGTTTAGGAGCATTGTCGCCGTAAATTAGAGCCCGCCCCACGCTGGTTGTTTAACAGACGCGGCACGCCACACAATAACTTCGACACATGCGAGGCCTGGGTCAAGAAACTCTAAGAAAGGGGTAGTATTTGAGGTTTCATCTTCGCCACTGCGTTCCTTTATCAGATGAAAGTAGCTCGAGGATGTTATTATAAAAGACAGATAAGCCTGTGACATGCTGCTGTTATATGAGGGGTATTAATAAGTATGTAATGAGAAATGTATTTTTGAAAGAGAATGAGGAATGAGAGAGCGTGTGGTGTGTGTGTGTGTGTGTGTGTGAGAGAGAGAGAGAGAGAGAGAGAGAGAGAGAGAGAGAGAGAGAGAGAGAGAGAGAGAGAGAGAGAGAGAGAGAGAGAGAGACGGAGATACTGATGGACTCGGGCAGACATACAGATAGAAACGGAGAGAAATGTGATTGAAGGACTAACAAAACACAGAGAGACAGAGAGAGAGAGAGAGAGAGAGAGAGAGAGAGAGAGAGAGAGAGAGAGAGAGAGAGAGAGAGAGAGAGAGAGAGAGAGTTAGTTAGTTTACAATCCTTAAAGAGATGAAAACGCACGGGAGCTGAATGCTAATACATGCTATCGTTTAGTTCGCAGTGTTTGGCCTTCTTTACCTCTAATTTCCAAATAAGCTGTCACCAATAGAAAAAACCCTTCCCATTCTTACGGAAACCCCCTTCCCATTCTGTTGGAAACCCTGGTTTAGCAGCATATATGAACGGGACTTTTGTTTCGAGAACTTAAGAATATCAGCTCAAAACACAGGTCTACACTCGAAACTGAACCTTTATCTCGAACAATTTGACCGAATAGTGTAAACGTGTAACTCTTCAAACCTGTTACTACCAACTATTGCTTTTGTTATTAACGCATGTATTTTGAAAATCCGGCTTTGGACAATTTCATTCCAGGATTTTGAAATCCTCTCAGCGAAACACTATCAATGCTAACACTTTCAGTATTGTTACGTGTTGTATAAGGACACACAGTAAGAAGAATTGTGTGAAATTTTAATATGGATTTGGCCGGGAATCTTATTAGATCTCTTATCTTGTAACAAAAATCTAATAATAACAACAGTGTTCCGGTCGTCACTTGACAGTACGACTTTGTCCACAGCGTAGCTGGGAATTCGTTGACGCATCGTCACCTTTAACTAATGACAAATATTAGCCTGTAGGTATATGTTCATTATTTATTCATCTGTTTATCGATTTATGTATCTGTATGTCTAGCAATCAGTCTATCTCTCAATCAGTCTATCTATCTATCTATCTATCTATCTATCTATCTATCTATCTATTTACTTTTTTTGTTTATTCAATCTAAATTACTAGTACTATTTTACTACCACCATGACTACTACTACTACCACTGCTACTACTACTACCACTGCTACTACTACTACCACTGCTACTACTACTACCACTACTACTACTACTACTACTACTACTACTACTACTACTACTACTACTACTACTACTACTACCACTGCTACTACTACTACTACTACTACTACTACTACTACTCAGTCAGTTGTGTGCTCGCTTGAGATGTTTGCGTTGCAGGATCGAACCATCTCGATGGATCTATTCCACTAATTGGGTTTTCCTCGTTCCAACCAGTGCACCACAACTGGTCAAAGGCCGTGGTATGTGCTATCCTGTCTGAGGGAAAATGCATATAAAAGATACCTTTCTGCATTAGGAAAAATATAGCGGGTTTTCTCTGATGACTACGTGTCATAATTACCAAATGTTTGACATCCAACAGCCGATGAATAATTAATCAATGTGCTCTAGTGGTGTCGTTAAACACAACAAACTTTTTGTATAACTACTACTACTACTACCACCACCACAACTACTACCTACTACTTCTACTACTACGACTACTACTAGTATTATTACGACTACTATGACGACCACCACCACCGCTACTTCTACTACGAATGCTTCTATTAGTAACTTGAATTCCTCAGCCATTGTTCTGTTGTTCAGAAAGAAACTTCTTTATGTATGAATCCAATTGTTATCGCCACAGATTCGTCAAGCTTTCCCGTGTACTATCTAGCATTGGTCTTCGACAAACAGCCTCCCAACATCAGCCCACGGTATTGGATTTACTTGTGGATCATCGGGTGACGTGTCTCAACGGGGGTTTAGTAATATTCTTCATCTATTCTGGACGAGATTAAAGCCCGTTGTTTGTCCAATATTAAACTCGTAATGGTAAAACCCTGTACGGAGCAGTACAGCAAAGTCAAGATATTTTTCGCGTTAGCCCGTCTATAGTTCTTCGGACGATGGGGAGAGATTTACGGAATTCCGGCTCGCGGTATGATCTGCCACGGGCAGTGATCTCCGCGACTTGCCTTTATGAACCCACGGCTCCACTTTGCAAATCAACTTCAAAAAGAAGAATATGATAATTGGAATTAAAGTGAGATAACGGTTTCGCACTCTTGATAACGTTTTTTCATCTTCTTCTTTTTTTCCCCCAGGAAGGTTCCGGTCGTTCGATTGGATATCCTGATCTCCTAGATGGTCCCACAAAAGATAAAACGGCATTGAGTGCCAGTCGCCAAGATGTGTTTGTCAAAGACTCCACGTGATTTTACTTCAAGAGGATATTAAACAAAAACAACAAACCCACCTCATAGTGACGTCCTTCTGGAACAGGAAATAGTATACAGAGTAATTTATTACTTCCCATTTCTGGTGTATGAATCCATGCGCCGTCTGTGAGATGTTGGAGATGTAGTTCCGGTTTGGCACGCGTGCGTGTTTTAATGGATGTCAGCTCGTTGTGGGAGCACGTGTACTGTCGCCCGATGAGGTGACCGCTGGCTGGATCATGAATGTGACACTGTGGATTTTACTGGCTGTTCTAGGCGTCTACTGCTGCTTGACACCGGCCAAAGCAGGTAAGCCGTATCTACCTTTAATCTGACAGGGTTCGAAAAGAACGTCTTCATGGCAGTCCATCCCTAAAGTAACTAGGTTGGAGTTACAAAAATATTATTCAGGACACAGCAATAAATATACAGAACTTCACATACGTTGTTTTCGCTTCCTATTTATTGCTCGAGTTTATTTTGAGCAATAATATATACCACGAGACCGCGTGGTATTTTCTTGTGCAAAATAAACGAGTGCAATAAATAGGAAGCGAAAACAACGTATGTTTAATTCTGTACTTATTACATACCTTCTTTTATCTTATTACAAAAATTGTTTTTTTTAATTTAACGTCATAACAACTCTTTGTTAAATCTATTATCAAAACTCCTTTCATGGATTTACTTAACGTTAAGAATCATACTCTGCGGCAGTCTTGTGTAATGTTTCAAATACGTTGTGACGTAATTTGTAAATCATATATAACGTCAGTAACTAAAAGGCGCTAACTGCAGTAAAAATAAAAAGGGAATTCCCCATTTAAAAGTTCCAGTCCAGATTGCACATATCTGCGATACAAGATAAATTTATCACACTGTTTGAAAATGTCTTTATCGCTATAGTAAGATTGAATAGGTATGTAATAAAGTGTCTTCTCTAGCTAGAAAAGAAAGGATTCATCCACATAAAAGAGACTGTCCTCGGTTTATTCCCATTGTAAGATGTTTCTGACTGACAGAGCCTATACATTTTATTGTTTCGAATATCAGTATCTGTATAAACAAGGTGTTGGATGTCGTCGTAATGTTTGTAGTAGCCCAAACCGGATTTTACCTTCCAATTATTTCATATGACTCCTACAAACATACCGGCCTCGGTGGCGTCGTGGTAGGCCATCGGTCTACAGGCTGGTAGGTACTGGGTTCGGATCCCAGTCGAGGCATGGGATTTTTAATCCAGATACCGACTCCAAACCCTGAGTGAGTGCTCCGCAAGTCTCAATGGGTAGGTGTAAACCATTTGTACCGACCAGTGATCCATAACTGGTTCAACAAAGGCCATGGTTTGTGCTATCCTGCCTGTGGGAAGCGCAAATAAAAGATCCCTTGCTGCTAATCGGAAGAGTAGCCCATGTAGTGGCGACAGCGGGTTTCCTCTCAAAATCTGTGTGGTCCTTAACCATATGTCTGACGCCATATAACCGTAAATAAAATGCGTTGAGTGCGTCGTTAAATAAAACATTTCTTTGTTTCTTTCCTACAAACATTACCACACAGCCACAAATGTATTGGATATACAGACACTGGTATTTTAAACAAGAACATTTAGTTAATACAAATTTTAATCGTCAAAAAGACTGTCAGTCAGAAATATTTTACAATGGCTGCAAACACAGGACAGTCCCTTTAAAAGAACAGTGTTACGTCTTTTCGTGAGGGTGCAAGTGTCATCGCTAGTTACGACTCTGTTCCGGTTTTAGATTTTGTGACTATAAGTTGTGTTTTGTGTTTTTATTCAAATCAGACTCGCTGTTCTAGTACACATCAACTACCTAGGTCTGGGCTGCTTCACTAGTTATGAACCTTTGTGGAAATATTAGTAGGTAATTGTATACATTTTTAAGAAAGTGAAAAACAAGACCCCACATCCCATACCTTGACTAAGTTCTAAGGCCTACGTTCTTAGCAAACAAACTCTTACAAAGCGCTTGAAATATTGTACTCCACCAAAGTCTTTGGCTGGTAATTTGCAGTACTTCTCATACATAACAAAAAGAAACAAAAACTCTGAGTAGAAATTTATGAAATATTGTTGACCTACGTTTTCACCATGCTGGTTTTGCATTTATATCGCGGAGCTAACAATTACTTCTGGCACTAACAAACAGCTGTGTGTTCTAAACGTTAAATAAATTGTATTAGTTGAATCCAGCACACCTTGCCCATTGTTAGAGACAGACATGGGAACGTGTTGCCTGTCGGCAAACACTACAAAGGAGTGACAGAAATAGAATAAAAATGGTTTTCTTCGATTATTTATTTAAGATTAAACTGACAGGTAAATAAATTGCAAGTATCCATTCCATTACTCTCGACCTAGTTAAACATTTGTCTGTTTATAAATTGATCAATTTATTCTTGAAATTGTACTTTTATCGACGAAAACTATTTTAGTAGTATATCTAGACTTTTACTGCTTTAAAGCCTTTCTTATTTTTCTTCTGTAATGTGCCATACTTCGTTCGTTTTCTTGTATATATGTTTGTTTTTGTGAGTATATGTAAGCAAACAATCATTTGTGTAAATGTGTGTGAGAGTGCTTGAATATGTATGTGTGCCAATATGTATGTATGTGAGTGCGTGCATGCTTGCTTACGTGTATATGTTCATGCGCAATTAAATAATATAAACTGCGGAAGATAATAATATACTTGACGCATTTTCAACTGAAGTGTGCGTGAAAATGTGAATGGAAATCATGCACACTTTTATGCCCATGGTGAGAACGCATTGCACGGGCACAACATACAGAATTTCAGACATGGGTGCGTTGAGACGACCCATATGTTGGGGTGATAGTAGGTACATGTGTTTGCATAACTTTTACTATTTTGTTGTGGTCCTCTAACCGGAAGTACCACTACTCATATTGAAATCCAAATGCTACTTAGGAAACCTCACTCTGGGCCTAATCCACGAAGGCCATATATTCTTTCTTTCATAATTAGTGTGTTGGACGGGTATCGTTAATATGTGTAGTACTAACAATATGAGTGACCCTTCAATAGTGACGCTGAGTATATATCCTGAAGACGCTTATTTGACAAGAAAAATGTTTCTGTAATATTATTTTCTTCTGGTCAGTTGAATGCCCTTCACTGTGTAACATCACATGGGTAATCAAAAGTTATTGTCGATTTTTGCGCCAAAGAGGCTGACACAATCATTCAGGACAAACGTTTTACAATCAGGTCATCCACAACGGAATAGCAGGAATATGTACATAGACAATCTGCTGTATAATGCATTCTTCCTACCAGAAAATAATTTGAGCGTACATAATAAAAACAAAACAGACCATAAGTACCCCTGCTAGGTGGTTATGGGTTTTTACTGTTTTCAGTTGGACACTGCAATTGACGTGCTTTGACAAATTTCGTACAGCAGTTTTCTATGTATAATATATCTAAAATTATAAATATATGTAATCCATTAATTCCCATGATGTTAGGGTACGCCATTTTACCTTCTGTACACTCTGGCAGAAAAACGTATAGTGTTAATGCACGTGACAAGATAGTTAGCAATAAATACATAAAACTACATATATAATGTATATAATGTACACACACTAACAACACGCACATATAGAACAGTCCGCATTGGTATTCCAGTGCAAATAGGTGTCATATAAAACCGATTTACGGGCGGTAAATTACTTAAAAGAGGATTCTATATATAACAGGCGCTGAATCCAAATATTGACAAAGTCGGTCTTCGGTGGATGGCTTCTGTTTTTGTTATTGTTCTGCGTTAGTAGTTGGCCAACTGATCTGATAAGTGCATGCATATATATATATATATATATATATATATATATATATATATATATATATATATATATATATATATTTCTGAAAATATTTTCTTTAAAAAAATGCTATCTAAAGCATTGTTATTCTTCTATTCTTCAGATAACATTTCATTCAACTTATTTTCGTGCTTATATCCATTTAAGGTTCAATCACGCTGTCCTGGGTACACACGTCGGCTGTCTGGTCTGTCTATCTAGAACTGTGGTCTTACACCTACCCATTGACTCGTTAAAACTTGGTAGGAGCCGGTACCGGGATACGAACCCAGTACCTACCAACCTTATGTCCGATGGCTTAACCACGACACCACCGAGGCCGGTCCAGATAACAAGAACTCATGATAGGGGCTATTTATTAAAACAAAAATGCAAGGGAGCGTGTCCGGTACCCTCAAAACTGATTTCGCCTTGGCAATTCCACTTTATCTCTCCATACACGCCGTCTAACTGAATTCCTTGTTGGCTGACTGCGTAGTTGGGTGGATGGTCATAACTAGCCGGGTAGTTCATTAGTCCACTCGATAACTCACTTCTCGCTCAGTGATTCACGCTCCCACGTCAACTGACTGACGAATACTATATTCCTACTTTATACATCAGCGCCGTCTCACCTATAATTATTAGCATACCGAACAACAATAAAAATACGCGAACATTTTAATAGATATATTGTTTGGTTTTTTCTTGATAAAACTAATTCAGTGAATAGACAGTGAAGATGGGCTTAAGATAATCATAACACATTGCCAATTTTAACAGACACGAAAACTAATGGGAATGAATGAATAAATGTTTAACAACACCACAGCAGAAAAATTAGATCGCCTATTTGGTGTCACACAATTGTAAACACACACACACATACACACACACACACACACACACACACACACACACACACACACACACACACACACACACACACACACACACACACAATAAATATCAAAGAACAAAAAACGAAAAAGACAGACCCACCACTACCAATTAATGAAATTTGACCTGAATAATTTTAAATAAATTAAAGTAAAGTAAAGGAATATTCTCGTTGTGTTTGTTCAGTATTTTTTATATATATTATATATCAGGGTTGTATTATCTATCTAAACAAAAAGTGCACTTAAAATTACGCATTTTCTCATTTTTCAGTTGCAGGATAGCAACTTCTTCCACCCCCCACCCCAGGTACAGCCCTCGGATGTACAGCAAAACTCGTGTAGAATGTTATACATTTTTTGTAGACAGGATGTTGAAACGAGAATATCAGTGGCGGTGATTTATAGTTGAGTTATGTTCCTTTATCATCAGAGACCTGTTAACATCTCTCAACAACAAACTCATCAACGTTTCATGTGCGCTGTTACTGCCGCGTTAAACGCCACTTGGACGTAGCACAGCTTGGTGCGCGGTCGGTTTGGGATCGATCCCCGTCAGTGGGCCCATTTGGGCTATTTCTCGTTCCAGCCAGTGCACCACGACTGGCATATCAATGGCCGTGGTAATGTGGTATCCTGTCTGTGGGAAAGTGCGTATAAAACATCCCTTTCTGCATTAGATAAAATGTAGCGGGTTTCCTTTTATGACTACGTGTCACAATTACCAAATGTTTGACATCCAATAGTCGATGATTAATTAATCAATGTGCTCTAGTGGTGTCGTAAAACAAAACAATTTTTTTTAACTCCATTTGAAGCCAAAGATTCTAATAAATAAATATGGTGTTACAAATTAATAGTAATGAAATTAATGTTTAAAAAATGTGTGTTTCTTTCAATAATTTGTTGTTGTAGATATAAAGGTAGTACAATTAAGAAAGTTACACCAACAGTTAATATAAGGGAGACTGGACCACCCGAAACTCCTCAGTAAATAAAAAAAACCTTTGGCGGTTTTGTTCTTTATTTGTTGTTGTTTGTTGCGTTTTTTAAATTAGGTTTTCTTTTTCATTCATTTATAAATTTATTTTTCTCGTGTAACTTTAATCCATTATTTTCATCATCAACATCATCATCATCATTATCATAATCGTAGACTTTTCCCTCCTTATAAGTAGTAGATCTAACATTGCATTGGTCTTCTATTTCTGAAGACTTCCAACAGCTCCATAAAGGAGGTATTAAAAATCAATTTTGCCCCATAGCCGTCAGATTAGCAGTGCGATAACAAGGGCATTCGGACATTTCGATTTGTCTTCTGTATCTCGACTCATATAAATTATACACCGCGCCGGCTAGAGTGGACGTAGACCGATACGATATTAATGATCCCGTCTCAAGAAAGAGGGAATTTGTCAAGAGCCTTGGACCAGTCGAGTCGGCGAGGACAATTGCGCATGACAAGGGACTAAGGAACAGTTAGTGGCGGCGTACAACCCAAATATCTGCTTCAAGCTAATAGGAGAATTATTAATGCCGCTGTTTGGATATGGTTAATAGATTACTCGAGATGTCAGGCATAACATGGCGATTGGTAATACAATGATTTGTGATTATGTTAATACATTATCGTCAAATCGATGGCATTTAGTTTGATTGTCTTCCTGTACACCAATAACATTGGTGATACTGTTACGTACATTCAGTTATGAACTTTTGCATTGTTATCAAAGCTACGATGTCGATTATATTTTTAGTATTTTAGAAGAGACCATCTACATTATAAAGAACTTGAACTTGTATTTGGCATTGGTAAAAAAAAAATGTTTTATTTAACGACACCACTAGAGAGGAACCGCGTTACAGTTTCCCATTAGTAGCAAGAGATCTTTTACATGCACTTTCCCGTGGACAGATTACCACATACCACGGTCTTTGATATACCAGTCGTGGTGCACTGGCTGGAACGAGCAATAACCCAGTGGGCCACCGACGGGGGTCGATCCTAGATCAACTGCGAATAAGACGAGAGCTTTACCACTGGGCTACACCCTGTTCCTTGGCATTGGTAAATTTTGGTAAAATAAAGAAAAATATGTTAGTTGTTAAACGTGTGTTTGAAATGCTACACATTGGAAAATATGTTAGTTGTTAAACGTGTGTTTGAAATGCTACACATTGGAAAATATGTTAGTTGTTAAACGTGTGTTTGAAATGCTACACATTGGAAAATATGTTAGTTGTTAAACGTGTGTTTGAAATGCTACACATTGGAAAATATGTCAGTTGTTAAACGTGTGTTTGAAATGCTACACATTGGAAAATATGTCAGTTGTTAAACGTGTGTTTGAAATGCTACACATTGGAAAATATGTCAGTTGTTAAACGTGTGTTTGAAATGCTACACATTGGAAAATATGTCAGTTGTTAAACGTGTGTTTGAAATGCTACACATTGGAAAATATGTCAGTTGTTAAACGTGTGTTTGAAATGCTACACACTGGAAAATATGTCAGTTGTTAAACGTGTGTTTGAAATGCTACACATTGGAAAATATGTCAGTTGTTAAACGTGTGTTTGAAATGCTACACATTGGAAAATATGTCAGTTGTTAAACGTGTGTTTGAAATGCTACACATTGGAAAATATGTTAGTTGTTAAACGTGTGTTTGAAATGCTACACATTGGAAACGAGGTTTTTTTTAAGACAACTATATTTCTTAAATATGTAAACTTCAATTTATTTCATCCACAAAAAAATAAAAATAAAAAATTCTTTTTTTAAATCTCATTCTTTATATTTAAACGTGTGACGATCATTTCACTGGAGATATAACACCTAATTATAAACTGTACTAAGACGGTTAAACTTTTTATGTCTTTACTCCGGCGAGCAAACTCTGTAATCGTAGTTGGGCAGGAACTGATGGAACTCTGGTGTGCCTAGGACTTTGGCAGCCTTAGGGTACTGATCACCTCCGAAGATCTTCTTCAGGATGCGATGGATTGAGACGTTATCCATCTGGGCGATCAGCAGAGCCTGGTTGTAGAGTTGTTGCGGTGTGGTCACTAACAAAACAGCTGATTCCGTCGTTTAGGCTGACGATATGGTTTTCGTACTCTCCCTCGCCGTTAGGGATCTTCCTAAATCCATGTTCGGAAGGGGGGCAGAGAAAGTCTTCAGGCCGAGTGATATCCATCCTGTAGCACTTGCCGTATCGTTTGTTCAGGTGGCCGTGGAGCGTCCAGGCTTGAGTGCCTTCCACTGGTTCCGCCCCTTTGGGGGGCGGCGGCGGTTGTTGGGGAGGGTCCCTGCTGGTGGTGGTCGCAGTCGTCTCGGCCTTCCTCTTTCCAACGGCGGGTAGGGCCGAACTCCGGTCGTGCCCCTCCTTGGTAGCACGGTTAAATTCCGGAGTTGAAGTAGAGTGACGAATAGGGTGCCTGGTCGCCAACTCCGGGAACATGGGTTCGAACGGAGTTGGCGGTGGCGTAGTCGGCCGTGTGGTTTCTGTCGGGAGCTTGTCCAACTTCTTCCTCTCGGTCGTAGGCTGGGCTGTGGGCGGTTTCACAGAAGGAGCCGCCACCAGCGGTTTAGCCGCTGGCTTTGGCCCCCCCTGTTCCTTCCCTGGCGCGCTTTTCCTCTTCCTATATCTTCCTCTCTTCGGAGATGGTGGGTTCCCGTACACCAAGGTCACGGAGGCCCGTGACCCGGTGTACGATACCCGGTATTCCAACAGCATTCCGTATGACTTGAGCAATCCCCCCAGGTGGGGGGGCAGATCGAGAGAGCAAGGGCTGACGTCCGTCTTCATCGAAAGTAAATACTGAAATGTCACCTAATTATAAACTGTACTAAGACGGTTAAACTTTTTATGTCTTTACTCCGGCGCATCGTAAAATTGTATTAGGGTCTATAAACGTCTCACGACATATGAACATCGTTTCTTTAGGGACGGAAAACCTTATTATTAATCGTAGTGAGGCTATTATAGTCTATATCTGTAACACGGCGCATTGCAGAGTCGACGTTTATTGAGTATTAAGATAGGGTAAATTGGGTCACCTTGGCTAAGGGCTAACGAATCTCTCCCAGGAGGAAAGAGTGGTGTGTGGCTTGGTTGTAGAGCGTTCGCGTAAGGTGTGATGGGACACTTCAGGTGTGTGTCGGGGGAGGGGGGGGGGGGTACCGTTTCAAAGCAATGCCCCATGGCTTGTACATCAAAGGACGTGATATATGCTGTCCTGTCTATGGCAAAATGTTTTTCGGGTTTAGGCCAAGAAAAGGAAAAGAATATTTGTTTAACGACACCTCAGTACATTATTTGTCAAGACCTCGTGTCAAAATACCAAATACATGTAGTCATAATCTGAAACGTTCTTATTTGTCTTTCCTTTCCCTCCCTATACATTTAATAATGTTGAATTTCATTTCATGTTGACGTATTTTCGTGCTTAAACCCAAATAAGGTTCAAGCACGCTGACCTTGGCACACCCCAACAGCTACTTGGGCTGTCTGTCCAGAAGAGTGATTTAGGGGCTAGTTGTTAGTGCCTAGTGAGAGAGATGTCGGCATTAGCATCTCACACTAATTCACCAAGTCCTTAAACTCGAGCCGGTACCGATAAGCGAACCCTGAACCTATCTACCTTAAAGTCCGATGGATTTGTTTCCCTCTACAACACTAAGGTCGAAGTACATCGATAGATAGTTCATTTTACTTGTACTTGTATGAAGTGCCTATATTCAATTAGTTCAAGCACGCTGTCCTGGGGATATACTCCAGTAGCCTGGGCCGCCTCTCAAGGACGGTTGAAAGCCAATGTTTGTAGTGTTTAACAACTTCATTAGACACAAATATTTGTTAATAATTGGTTATTGGAATAAGGATGTCATTCATTTGATAAAATGTTCTGACATTTTCTGTATGGGGTGGGAAAGAAAATGGTTTCACAGAGTGGATTGGATCCAACGACCAATAGCTGAATCTAGCTAAGTGGGTAGAGCGCTCGCCTGAGGTGCTTGCATCGTAGGATCGAACTCCCCCTCCCCACCCCACCCCCCAAAAATATGAAAAGGAAAAGGTCGTGGGGCACTGGTTGCGACTGGATAAAACAAAACAATCAGATAATGTGTCCACCGAGGGTATTCGATCCTAGGAACCCAAGGACAGACGAAGTTTTGTAGGTGACAGGGCAGCGGTATCAACAACAGCCAGCTATCTAGGTGTAGGTGTGTAATTAAGACGGTTTTAATTATGTAGCTGGGTTCATCTGGTCGCATCATGACATGGCCGCCACTCGTACACTGGCCAGGAGTCTTGTGAATCATTCAGTAACCTTGATCCGTCGGATGTGATTAGAAGTCCATCAATATATTCATCGCCAAGGTAAAACGACTGGCGCATTAAAACAACACTAACGTTTTAAAGAGTACTCGGTTTGGAGGGGATGTGGCGCAACGTGTGGGGATTCCTTGCATTGCAACTGTATTAAGCTAAAAAAAAAAAAAAACAACAAAAAAAAATACAACCTACAAAAACCAAAAAAAAACAACAAGACAATAAGACAATAACAACAACAACATTTTAAATGCATGTAGTCCAGGTAAGATTTGAAAATTAGGGGTTTTCGAATATCGGATGACTTAAAGTTTGCTTTGTTTAACGACACCACTAGATCACCCAGATTTATTAATCATCGGCTATTTGGATGTCAAATATGTTTGACTCGTAGTTTTAGAGGAAACAGGCTACATTTTTCCATTAGCAGCAAAAAATAATCTTTTATATACACTTTCCCAGAGGCAGGACAGCACGTACTATAGGTTTTGATATACAAGTCTTCGTGTATTGGTTGGGACAGGAAAAAACAGTCAGACAATGGGTCCACTGGCGTGGTTCGATCCTACGACGCAAGCACCCCAGGCGAGAGTGTCGGATGAAGCTGTTAGGTATAAACTGAACTAAATTCCACATAAGTATGTACACACGTCCGTATATACATATGTATATGCGTGTAATACTATACAAGTGTATCTACATGTGCATTCCTTACACCTTTGATATTCAACTAAAAGGTCACCATATGATTTTCAGAGACAAATGCTTTTAGCACTTATTCAATCACATATACATTTCCGGCCCAGCGCAATAATGTATCCTTTCTCAACCCGATCACGCACGCATTCCTTCCGCGTAGACTGGTAATAATCATATCTCCAAGACAGCCGAAGGGGAACGTTCCCATTATCTGGCATTGCTCGCGCGACTTTTCCCCCGAAAGATGCGCTGTTTCTGTACACGAGATAACACCGCAGTAATAAACATGTTGATCTTACCCTTCTCAAGAAACCAATAATTATTACCTCTCTTTCCAAACTGCCGGTCGGGATAATAGTCTGGTTTTCCGTGCGCGTAGCCCATGGGAGAAACCGCCGACTAAAGTATTGGAAAAACAACATCCACATGTTAAGAGCTGCGTGAATTGCGTTCTGTACAAATGGATTGAGGAAGCGCCCGAGGTCTGGGGCACAAACGGCTAAATACTTTGTTATGATATGTAGGAGAGATCCTCTGATGACATGTTTATGAGATTGGAATATTTTTTCAGATGTATCATGTAACAAAAAAATGACAGACACTATTTTTGAACATATATTTTTAGGCTATTTTTCCACAATTATAATAATTGAAATCCAACATTATTTATTGATTAGAATGTGCATTTCCGTACATCCGAAGTGTTTCTGGTCATCCTGGTGTTTCCTAATACCATGAAATGAATCTTTCGTATTTTTAAAAACGCACGTATCTCTGAGAAGTAACGGTTATGGAGACGAACTCTAGTCTACTTTTAAAGGTGTTTCCACTTTTCAACGTCACACACTCTCGTTTCACTCTTTTGTAACTTCATCCAAATATGTTATGGGTTTTTAGATTAACCAAACCTGGTTACCATTTCCACGGGTTGAAACTAGGATCTGCGACTTTAAGTATCGGAATTCTAATAATGTTTAAATATGAATGCAAATATTTCGAAAACTACATTTTTAAAATATTAGTATCCTTTGATTGCGAACACCGACGGAAGCACAGCTGAGACATCAATGTATGTGATGCGTGCTGTCTTGTTTGTGGGAAATTCGATATAAAAGATCTCTGGATAAACTATTAATAGGTAATATGTTTGGACAATGTATCAACGGTATGCACTCATGAATCACTGACAAAATATTTATGACACTAAGTGTTCTCGAAAGATGAACATACTCTGCTCATCGGTGTTACCAGCCATGAGTACATATTACGGTTTTCAAGAACGTTATCACCAAAACCATGAAAATGTAAGTGCATGTACACGCGATATTGTGCCTTTAATAAATTTAATAAATTATATATATATAGTCCTTTTAATAATGTATTAAATACCACAAAGCGGTTTTGTGCCTTTAACAAATTTGATAAATTATATAAAAACGCTATTGTGGCTTTACTAGAATGCACAAGTCTGTAAAGGTTAAGATAATATCTTTAATTATGTGAAGTTCAGACGTAGCTTCTAAAGAGTCTAAACACATTGCATACACGTCAAGTCCTGACTTGCATTTTCGTAACACGGTCCGTCAGATTCTCGCATGTATAATGAGCGAAACTAATTACGCCATGGCTATGCTATGCGACGGGGCGTAATGCGCATGCATTGTTTGTTAATGTATTCAAAGAGCCATTGATGAGCATGTTTGTAGTGTGCACTTGCCAATCACGAAACATCTGGACCGAGAAGTGTCATTCACTGTTCATTAATTGGAAATTAAGATCGCCAACATCCCTGGCACTGGAGTCACGGAGAAGCGTTCTTAGTGTCGTGTAAACAATTTTTCTGTAAACATAAGAAGATCGCAAGTAATGCCAATGGAAAACGAAAAATACAAATTGGTTGAAAATAACATTTTAAACACATATTTATTTGTGTTTGTTTTGTTTTTATTTTATTTTTTAGTTATAGGTGGGGGGTTTTTCGTTTTGGTGGGAGGTGTCTTTTTTCTTTTTTCTTTCTTTGATGGTGGGGATTTTGTGATTTTTGTGGGGTGGTTGGGGGATTGGTGGTATGTGTGGGGGTTTTGGGGGGATTAGGGGAGGGATGTCCTTTTAACCTTTTAGCATATGACTCTTTTGATACTTTGTCTACATAGTTAGAGAGGACCAGCTCCCGCCAAATGGGCCACTCCTACGAAATGGCAGCAAAAACATTATTTTATGCCCTTTCTCGTAGACGACGAAACATGCCACAGTTTTCCGGTACTAGTTGTATGATACTGGTTGGGATAGATAAAAAAAAAAAAAACGACGGCGAACAAAAAAACATTGCGTCGATGGCGGAAGATCGATTTTGATATCCATTGCACGTCAGGTGAATGATCAAGGTTTTTTTTTTTTAATACATGTATTATTATTTAACGATGCCACTAGAGCATATTGATTTATTAATAATCGGCTATTGGATGTCAAACATTTAGTAATTCTGACAGTCATAGAGAGGAAATCCATAAAAAATATTCCATTAATAGCAAGAGATCTTTTGTATGCACCATCCCACAGACAGGATAATACATACCACAGCTTTTGATATAACAGTCTTGGCGCACTGGCTGGGACGAGAAATATCCCAAATGGGCCCACAAACGAGGATCTAGCCTAATCGGGCGAGAGCTTTACCACTGGCCTACGTCCCGCCCCGTGAGCCACAAAACGCCTGCGGATGAAAGGAAGACAAAACGCCAATGTCCCCAATGGGCTTCCGTAAGATGGGATTCCACAAACGGTCATCTGTATACTTATTGCATCAGATCGCCATAGGCGAAAAACAAAAACAAAACCAGCGCAACCACCACTGAATGAATCATTTCCCAGGGTTCAATATGCACCAAATGATTAGATTGTCGTACATTTAAAATTCTGTTTCTTCTTCGCATAAAAAAGGAGGAAGGAGAATTGCACGCAATTACGTTTAATGGCATTACGCTGTGCCGTTGACGGTATCGCGCGAGTCTCGTCCGTGCGAAAAATAGATACCGCCTTTAAAAATGCTCAAAACCGTAAACCTAATCGCGAAAACACGACGTGTTGACTTGTGGTTCTAATTATTGATATTTCATCTCTCCAATTTATCTCGATCATTGATTATCTTTCTCGAGTATTGTCGTATAAGAAATCTCGAAATTCTGTTAGCTTCCAACTACGGTATAAAAGGAACGTTTAATTAATCAATGGCTATCGGTTTTTGTGAAGTGCGCTTTTTTCTTCTTCTTCCGACGTTTGGATTAAATGATGTTACTCTGAAGGAATTGAACGTATTGTTCAGTGGTTTTCGATTTATAGTTCCCGCAGTCGTGACTGGAATAGATATATTATATAATAGCATAATTAAAGCTGAACAAGAAACGTTATCTGCTAATGTTGCTGCCGTAATTGCGTTGTCTGTGTCGTATCACGGTATGCTGTTAAGTTTCCTTATTAAGCTTGATTCTGTCACTAAGATCTATTGTAATATTGTCCATGTTGTCGATTTAAGGTTCCAATAGACTGGATGCGGCGCGTTTGTGCCGATCGATTAAAAAACAAAATTCCAATTAAATTAATGAGATCGTCTAGACTGGATGCGTGCGTCTGCCAATGAAATAATTTGTATATGGGATATGCCCAAAACGCAAGCATCAGTAGGAACAATCGTGCCGCACACATGCTCTGCATTCAGTCTTGGTTAAGCAATCAGATTTAAGGTTGAAAGGTGCTGGGATCCCTCCGCCCTTTCCGTTGCCGGCTCCTAGGGCAGCACATACCACGGCCTTTGATATACCAGTCGTGATGCATATACAGTTAATGACTGGTATTGCCTCTAGGTCCGTATACACCGGGGTGGGCCAAGAGGGCAGACATACCACCCACTGTCATAGTCAAAGGGGCCATGCCCCCATACACACCTCTTTTTCCCACCAGATTTTATATTTGCTTATATTAAATTATAATACAATTTATAGACCGCGTGGGAGTAACCAACCCCCCCCCCCCCACCCCACCCCACCCCACCCCACCACCCCACCCCCAGCCAACTCAGTATAAAATCAAGGTTACTTCAATAGTACCGCCACAAAAATGCAGGAAAATTCCCTTTAGTTGGAAGTTCCGTTTCTTTGTAGGTGGTGAGACCTATATATTGCAGATACAATGCTACGTTCGGACCTGCTTTTTTCCATTCTCTTTTAGCCAGTGCACAACAACTGGTATACCAAAGGCCGTGGTATGTGCTATCATGTCTTTGGAATGGTGAATATAAAAGATCCTTTGCTACTAATGGAAAAAAAATATTGCGAGATTCCTTTTAAAGACTATGTATCAGAATTTCCAAATGTTTGACATCCGATATCCGATGATTAATAAATCAATGTGCTCTAATGGTGTCGTTAAACAAAACAAACCTTAACGTTTGCCCGTGTCCATCCTCGTTTGTTTTATTTTATTAGGGGGTGTGGCAGGGAGTAACAGCGCGATGAAATTAGAGTAAGGCAAAATGTTCCACGGATTATTTACAGTTACGTGTTACCACGTTCTTCCCATTGGCAAAAAGACAGAAAGTCGCATACATCTATCCATTTTCATCGACTAATTTACGTTTACAGTGTTACACCTGTGAGGTCACCGAGTTGATATAAACTGCAACAGATGAAGGCGGAGTTGGATTACGATCGGTGTGATCTAAAATAAAGCCAGTTATTGCTGCGACTATTATTGCTGCTGTTAATAGTCGGGTCGGGTGATGCGTCAGCGAGACAGTAGTAGCAGCTGTCGAGGGTCTTGGGTTACGACCATTTAAACTGTTATAGCCTCGTAAACTAACAGGTATGCCAGGCCGAGTCTAGTGGTGTGCGTGGTGTTTAAAAACCCATCCCAGTCCTGTTTGGAATTCTTGTCATTCATTTTAATGATCTGGTGGTTTAGCGTTTTGAAAATCTGTTGGTATTTCACTTCTCTTGGAATCCTTGACGAAATTAATGGTTTAGCCTTTTGAAAATCTATTTCCTCTTGGACACCTTGACAAAATTAATGGTCTAGTGGTTTAGCCTTTTGAAAATCTACTTCCTCTTGGACCCCTTGACAAAATTAATTGTCTACTAGTTTAGCCTTTTGAAAATCTATTTCGTCTTGAACCCCTTGACAAAATTAATGGTCTAATGTTTTAGCTTTTTGAAAATCTATTTCCTCTTGGACCCTTTGACATAATTAAAGGTTTAGTCGTTTAGCTTCTTGAAAATCTATTTCACTTCTTTTGGACCCCTTGACAGAATTAATGGTCTGGTGGTTTAGGTTTTTAAAAATCTGTTAGTATTTCAATCAAGGTAGACTCCGTGACAAAATTAATTGTCTGGCTGGAGATTTTCGAAGCTATCTTAGCGCTATGATATCGTAAAACTGTCGTAAGCTATGACGTGACAACGACGCATGCTATAGCCTGCGACGATTTTACGATATCGTAGCGCTAACATAGTTTCGAAAATATGGACCCTCGTGGTTTAGCATTTTGAGAATCTGTTTGACTTCACTTGGGACTCTATGAACACATTAATAGTCCGGTGGTTTAGTTGTCTGATAATCTATGTCACTCCTCTTAGACTCTGACAAACTTAATTGTCTAGTGGTTTTGTTCTCTGAGAATCTGTTTCACAAACTTAATTGTCTAGTGGTTTTGTTCTCTGAGAATCTGTTTCACTCATCTAGGATTCCTTGACAAATATATGGTCTTGTGGTTTAGGTTTTCTAAGAATCGATTTCACTCCACTATTTTCATATACTTACCATTTGTGACACCCAATAACCGATGTGTATTTTTGTGCTAGGGTGTCGTTAAACATTCATTCATTCATTCGTTCATTCGTTCATTCATTCATTCCTCTTGGAATCTTTGACAAAATTAAAGGTCTAGTGGTTGTTAGAGCCGGACCTAAGGGGGGAGAGGGCCCCCCCCCCCATTTTTTTTTTACGACTGTTATAATTCTATTATATATTAATTTTCATGCCCCTCCAGACCTCCCCCAAAATTCCCTTGGCATTATGCCTCATGTCATTGGGGGGCCCCTAAATGGATTGTCTAGATCCTCCACTGGTTGTAGTAACTTCGTGTTTGTGTAATAGTGGAATGTTTGTTTATGCTTATTTTCGTGCTTCTATTCAATTACGGTTCAAGCACTGTCCTGGGCACACCCATCAGCTATCTGGACGGTCTGTTCAGGACCGTGGGTTAGCGATTAGTGGTTTGTGAAAGAGACGTCGGTGTAGTGGCCGTACACCTACCCACTGAATCGTTAAACTCGCTCCAGGTCGGAGCCGGTACCGGCATGCGACCCCAGTACCCACCAGCCTTAATTCCGGTGGCTTATCGACTAAATCACTGAGGCAGGTATAACAGCGGGATGCAACAGATAATGGGATTGGGAATACACTATCTCAATGATACAATGTCAATATTGAATAGAGCGTTGTTGTCCGATAGGAGCCAATACTATTATCAACAATTAGTTTGTGAAAACAAATTAATGGAAAATGTTTTATTTAACGTATCGTTAACACATTTTATTTACGGCTATATATAGTCAGACATATGGTAAAGACCACACAGATATTGAGAGAGGAAACCACTTCATGGGCTACTCTTTTCGATTAGCAGCAAGGGATCTTTTATATGCACCATCCCATAGACAGGATAGCACATACTACGGCCTTTGATGTACCAGTCGTGGTGCACTGGCTGGAGCGATGCATAGCCCACTGACGGGGATCGATCCCAAACCGACCGCGCATTAAGCGAGCGCTTTAACACAAGGCGACGTCTCGCCCCCTTATCTCAATGATACAGTGTCCATATTGAATAGAGCGTTGTTTTCCGATAGGAGCCAATACTAGTTTGTGAAGAAAAAAAATGAATGGATGCATGGAATGGGAAAAAAAAACCCAGTCGTTTAACCACATCCTGCAATAATCAAAGTGATGATTATATAATCTGATTCTGAAAGGGTGAAAACAAGGGGCGGACCAGGGGGGACCTGTCCCTCCTCAAACATATTGAGTGTCCTCAATGTAGCCATATGTTTACAATTTTCATCTCACGAATGTCAGCTTTTACTAGGGTGCTCTTTTCAGAGGTTAAAGTTTGTTTTGTTTAACGACACCACTAGAACACATTGATTTATTAATCATCGGCTATCTGATGTCCTGGGCACACACCTCAGCTATCTGGGCTGTCTGTCCAGGACAGTGGGTTAGTTGTTAGTTGGTTAGTGAGAGAGACGAGGGTGTAGTGGTCTTACACCTACCCATCGAGTCGTTAAAACTCGCTCTTGGTGGGAGCTGGTACCGGGCTGCGAACCTTGTATCTACCAGCCTTATGTCCGATGGCTTAACCACGACACCGCCGAGGCCAATGAACGGAAAAGCAAATGAACGGACAAATATTCTAGTAGAATAGCAATTTAAAAAGAAAAGAAATCGGAAATTAGTGAGTGAGTGAGTAATTGAGTGAGTGAATGAGTGAGTGCGTGCGTGCGTGAGTGAATTCAGAACGATAGGCTCGGGCGCACATGTTCATACATGTATACTTGAAATACGACGACAGACGTTCTACGATACCCGCTGTTTATATCAAAAACCGTGGTTTGTGCTGTCCCAGTGTTGGAAAGTAAATATAAAACCAGGGGCGTAGGCTAGGGGGTTTGTCCTTTCTGTAGGTTGGTACATAAAAAGATCCCTTGCTGCTAATCGAAAAGAGTAGCCCATGAAGTGTCGACAGCTGGTTTCCTCTCTAAATATCTGTGTGGTCCGTAACCAACCTTAACCGTAAATAAAATGTGTTGAGTGCGTCGTTAAATAAAACATTTCTTTCTTTCTTTCTTTCTTTCTTTCTTCAATTTGACCAAACAGTCACAGGACGCATATCCCTCCAACCCCAAAATCAGATCCATTTTTAGACTTGTCAGATGGTAATAGCAATTTTTAATCTTGTTTTGAGTTAACGCCGTAACGGCATCAACAAACATAACCTTTGATGCTTGTCAAGTCATCCTTTTAAAATTCTTCAGAGTAAAAATCTACAATTTCCACCGCTGCTGTGCCTCGGCTATACAGTGTGTTTGTCTTTCGTGAGGTTTTGACAAATCTGTCCATCTTTCCAACCTCATCAGCATACCGAATTGTTTTCTTATACTAGTAATGTTTATAGCCATTTGACCCGCCCGAGCATTACAATAACCCCATCTGTCACGCAACGAAACGAAAATCATTATCCCCGTTTTCTCTCACCCTTCCCTGACTATGGAATTAAACTATGCGTGTCATTTGCGGTGCGCTATTAAAAGGGTGGATCGCTTTCATCTTCCGGGACAACCCTGCGCGTAACCAAGTGTGCTGTTTGGCCGGAGCCGTGTTATTATCGAAGGCTGAAGAGCTGTTAATTCGGCGGAAAAGGTGGAATAATTACCGGGCATGAGCGACGGCTTTGTGGAATTAACACAGGGTTCAATATTCCAACTGTCTCCATCTTTTTGTTGGAGATGGGTCGCCGTGTGTGAACTCATACGGGTCAAGGGATTGGAGACATTTCTCTTGTTCGCAGATTCAGAGAAATTGCTTTTCGAGCCGATAGACCTTTTGTCACTCACGTTTTAGTGGACTATCGGCTATTGAGACCTTTAATAGGCTTTCATAATTGTTTGTTTTTTTGTTGGTTTTCTTTTCTTTTTTTTCATTTCAACCACTGTTTTAATATTTGTTTTAGCAAAATAACATTTTAAACAGAAACTCAGTAGGGAATTAATTTGGTGGGTTTCGTTGATTGTAAAATAATTAAGGCCATTCTCCGTTTCGACCTTCTTTTTTGGGGTCAAAACTATGATCAAGTATCCTAGACAACAAAAGAAACTCGAATATTTTAACATCCATATTTTTTCATAATAAAATTAATTCGGTGAATAGAGTTGTCAAAATAGGCCTTAAAAACTCATTATACAGATAGACAGACAGATAATTTATTAACATTTCACCTTATGTATTTCACACATATACAAAATAAAACAAACATAAAAGTGAATAAGCCATTCCTTGTGAAATTATGGGAGATAGTATAGTTAAATAATTCAAATGTGTGCATTTAAAATAATGGTAACACTAATGTGTATATAAAATGTGACTACGGCTTTGTATAATATACAAAGTCCTCGGTGGTGTAATGGTTTAGTCATCGGACATAAGGCTTGTAGGTACAGGGGTCGCAGCCCGGTACCGGCTCCCATCCAGAGCGAGTTTAACGACTCAATGGGTAGCCGTAAGGCCACTACAACCTCTTCTCTGTTACTAACAACTAACCACTAACCCTCTGTCATGGACAGACAGCCCAGATAGCCGAGGTGTGTGCCTAGGACAGCGTGCTTGAACCTTAATTGGATATAAGCACGGGAATAAGTATAAATGAAATGAAATTAAAAAACAGGTTTTGGCTGTTACAAATACAAGGTTAGGCTCTGACATTAAAACACCAAACCTTTCTCTTTTTTTCTTTTTTCTTTTTTTTTTCTTTTTTTTTTAAACGTTAATAATTTTAACAAACACAAACCATTACACCATCGATGCCGGCTACCCCTACTATATGATAAAATAGCTTTTATTTATTTGTTCATTTTATATCAAAAATAGCCAAAGAAACTGAAATAGCAAAAATACTTATTAGTAACGCAAAATGAAAATAACGCGGATGAACTCTTGTTTTCGCTCTAACCACGGCAGCACCGCAGTTCTGGTTTGAAATCGCTCGCCCATCTCTCATTTGACGGTAAAGCTTCAATAAGCCATAAATCCTGTTCATAATGTACTAGGGCTCATCCTTTATGGATGTATTATCACCCACACGTTTGAACGATATCATTTCATAAGCATCCATCTACAATTTCACGCGATTTTTATTTCCGTACTACGTATTAATTTCGTAATAACAATCATTGTTCTCCATTGTTTTGGGGGTTTTGTGCTTTCATTCTCCAAGAACTCTCTGGTATATGAGCTTTTAAGTTGGTTGGTTTCAAGATACAGACTTTACTTTTTAATCAATTTTTGTCACGTTCGGAATCCATTGTCATATTGGCAGATTAACACCAAATGCAACCTGTGAATAATTGTTCTGGGTTTGTGGTTACATCGTATCTAATCGGGGGCTTTCGGGTTATGCGGCGCAGTTAGGTGTGCACCGTGAAATCGTTATGGAGGAAGAACAAACAGTCGCTTGGACTGATACAAAAATATATCTGACATTGTTTACGTGTGCGTATGCTATTATCTATGCCAAATGTGTATGTAGGTATTTTGTGTGAAACTGTTATCCAAAGTTCACTGGAAGTTAAAACCAGTTATAGTTTAAAAAGATATAATAATAATAATAATAATAATAATAATAATAATAATAATAATAATAATAATAATAATAATAATAATATTAAAATACATGTAAATAAAAAAAACTAACAAAAAGAACCCCGCAACCCTCTCGCCCCCCCCCCCCCCCCCCCGAAAAAAACGTAAACACGTCCCAAGTTAAAACCAGTAATATGTATAATTTAAAAAATTACATGCAAATAAAAAAAGAAACCCACTCACCCCTGCAAGAAAATAATAAATACCACCACCACTACCACCCTCCATCATCCCCCCCCCCCCCAACAAAATAAATAAATCATTTGCAATATTCTGTAAAAATTAAATTTACCAGTCAAAAATCAAATTTTCTGTAATAAAGATTACCAACTAATGTAAGATGACACCTACTATATTATGTATACATCTCCTGTCAAAATGGATTCATACAGTGCTTATAGTACGTGTTAACATTACATCCATTGGGAATTGAATTGCTCTCAAGGAACCTCTGGAGCTTTGGCGAGCGATTTCTACAGACCTCTCCCGTAATGCTTCGGTGAATGTTCCTCGTCCGCACCCATCTCAATTTATTAGATCTGACAACTGTCGTGGTTTTCCGCTGAGCTTCCATCATTACGACATTGTACGTGTGGGTGTGCAAGCGTTTTCCTACATAGAACGCAGATGGTATCGCCTCGCTTTGCCATAGCGTTCTTAATTAGTGTTGACTAAATAATCTCCCATTAGCTAAACTGATCAAAAATAATGTGTACTAAATACACAGGAATGAAAAAAAGGAATGTTAGTGCTGTGTTCAATCAAAGGCTGTAAGGAATGTAGTACATAGGTTGGTAGACACGGAATGATAGATTGGTACTGGGTCTGTAGGTTGGTTGGTAGATAGGTAAATAGCTCGAGTCACCTCCAGTCCTTCCCTTATTGATATTGATATGCAGGGGAAGGCTAGAGGAAACTATATAATGCTTTGGCAATCGTCGACAACCAAATGGTCGCAAGTTACTGTGTCTAAAATACAAATTGTTGCCTAAATCTGATGCCACAGAGCTTTAGCTTGATTATTCTCGAGTG
Organism: Gigantopelta aegis; assembly: GCF_016097555.1. Taxonomy (NCBI): domain Eukaryota; kingdom Metazoa; phylum Mollusca; class Gastropoda; order Neomphalida; family Peltospiridae; genus Gigantopelta; species Gigantopelta aegis. Next base: position 45,654,525 of record NC_054700.1, read on the forward strand.
CAGTCATGACATTAAATTTACATGTTGTTAAACAGTACCACAACGGTATATGAAGAAACCCGACGCTCCTATAAGTCACCACAAGAAAGTACAGCGCAGGTTCGTTTTGCCGATGGGGTTTGTAGGTTGTTTGGTAGATAGGTAGGTAGATAAACGGATATATACATTGGTACTGGATTTGTAGGTTGTTTGGTAGATAGGTGGGTAGACAAACGGATATATAGATTGGTACTGGGTTTGTGGGTTGGTGGTAGATAGGTGGGTAGACAAACGGATATATAGATTGGTACTGGGTTTGTGGGTTGGTGGTAGATAGGAAGGTAAATAGATTATTGTCAGTGTATAAAAATATATTCATGTACGTGCGGTTCATAATCGTTACAAATTCTTAATAAATACGTATTTCATAATATTAAAACAATCTTAAGGCTAAATATCTCCATTGTCTGTTATTGTGACAGTAAATGTGAAGTAAACTACTGCCGATCTGTGCTCCACGACTAGTATATTACAAGTCATTAGAAGTGTTATCCTGCCTGTTGAAAGTACATAAAAGTTAAAGTTTGTTTTATTTAACGACACCACTAGAGTACATTGATTTATTAATCATCGGCTATTGGATGTCAAACATTTGGTAATTTCGACATATAATCATAGAGGAAATCCGCTAAATTTTTTTCCATTAGTAACAAGGGATCTTTTATATGCACCAACCTACAGACAGGATAGCACATACCACGGTCATTGATATACCAGTCGTGGTGCACTGGATGAAGCGACAAATAGCCCAATCGACCCACCGACGGGGATCGATCCCAGACTGACCGCGCATCAAGCGAGTGCTTTACAACTGGACTACATCCCGCCCCTACATAAAAAAGATACTAGTTACTAAACGAAAGCAGTAGCCTATATCGGGGTAGAAAATTTCGTTCCTAACCTCCTACATTGTTACCTATGTGTGACACTTAACATTTCAAGCTCCTTTTAGTTGCTGATTGAGAATATACTGAGGTGTTTAGAAAACATCAATGTCAGAAAGCAAATGGTTTATTTAACGAAGCACTCAACACATTTTATTTACGGTTATATGGCGTCGGGCATATGGTTAAGGACCACACAGATACTGAGGGAGGAAACTCGCTGTCGCCACTTCATGGGCTACTATTTTCGATCAGCAGCAAGGAATCTTTTATATGCACCATCCCATAGACAGGATAGCACATACTATAATGTACTAGTCGTGGTGCACTGGCTGGAGCGAGAAATAGCCCATTGGGCCCACCGATGGGGATGGATCCCAAACCGACCGCGCACCAAGCGAGTACTTTACCACTGGGCTACGTGCGTTAACATTTTACAGACATACGGCTGGCTACACCTGGGTGATGACCAGGTCACCAATGTCATACCATCCAATGGAAAAGTATGGTAGAAATCGATCACTAGATGTGACGTACACGTTCACCTGAAATTGACTTGTCTGTGACCCACAAGTTCACTTTAAGCGCAAGGGCCGTACATAGGTTTTAGTTGGAAAAGGCGTTTAAATTTATTTTAAAACTCTTTTCTGATGATATGTAAGAAATAGAATACTACATTCATGTCCGTTAGATACCATTTATCTTACAACTCGTAACTCTAACGACCGGTCATATAGTATTCTCTATTTGCATAATCAAAAAGGTTCAGGATATACTTTCTTCATCACCACGACCCCCCCCCCCCCCCCCACACACACACACCATCACCACCACCATCACAAACAACACACATACAAAACAAAGAAAAACGAACAAAAAATATCAAACAAAAAATGACAAAATATAATAAATACATAAATAAATAAATAAATAAATAAAAAATAAATAAATAAATAAATAATAAATAAATAAAAGCAAAAATAATAACAAAAATAAAGCAAAACAAACAATAAACACCAATGCAAAAAAACACACCAAAAAACCCCAAGGTGAAACAAAAACAGTATAAGAAACACCCCACAAAAAACAAAAAACAACAACAATCTTTACCCGTTAACCCTACAAATAAAACCTGTCTCTTTAAAACACCGTACACTATATATAAGACGAAGGGTTAATCCCGCCTTCTGGCGCTTCAACACGTGTACGCTGACTCGTGAAAATGTCATCTCTTTCTTTACACTTTACAGGCTACGAAATGCTTCAAGTGCGTTTGTCCACTGCCATGGCGAGGCTCTGTGGTGATCCCTAATGCTTAATTAAACATATAGTGTCAATATGAGTGTAATAACGAGCAATCGTCTATCTTCACTTCACGGTCGGACAGTCTCGGATATGTTTACAGCATTCCTCGCGTGGTTAGAAGGGTAAACCCGGTTGTCGTGGTCGAGACATAAAGAGTAGAAGGACCGACGATTATTGAGACCCACAAGTGAGGCATATTTGTCATTGTAGCAATATTATTATGGGTACCAGTTAATTTTTCAGATAGTATCTGTCATCTGAAAATAAGAATAAAATTGGAATCTTTTTTGTAAGATGATGCTATTATCTTCATTGGTTTCCTTTGGTTATGTGATCTTTGTAGTTTTTTTGTTCAGTAGTTACTGCTGCTACTGCTACTGCTACTGCTGCTTATGCTTCTGCTACTGCTACTGCTACAGTTACTGCTACTGCTACAGTTACTGCTACTGCTGTTGTCGCTGCTACTGCTACTACTACTCTGCTGTTGTTACTGCTGCTACTGCTGCTGCTACTGCTACTGCTGCTACTGTTAATACTGCTGCTACTGTTACTGCTGGTACTGCTACTGCTACTGCTACTGCTACAGTTACTGCTACTGCTACAGTTACTGCTACTGCTGTTGTCGCTGCTACTGCTACTACTACTACTACTCTGCTGTTGTTACTGCTGCTACTGCTGCTGCTGTTGATACTGCTGCTACTGCTGCTGCTGCTGCTGCTGCTGCTACTGCTACTGCTACTGCTACTGATGCTACTGCTACTGCTATCGTTGTTGCTGCTGCTGCCGCAGCTGCTGTTGCTACAAAGTTGTTTGCTTATGTCAGTCTCCATGGGCACATGTAATCGCAATTTTCTTTTCGACTGAATTCATTATCCACGTGTATTCCCACATCACCGTTTGTTCCTTCATTCTTAATGTGTCCACCAATGCACATTTCCACCCGTTTATTTATTCGTCAGTCTGTATCAAAGTTCTTTGTTCTTTCATAAATCTATACAATCAGTTTTTATTCATTTACATGGTATTTTATTCATTTATTCATTCACCTATCCATCCATTTATTCATGCATTCATTCATTCGTCCATTGGTTCATTCATTCATTCACTCTTCATTCACTGATTTTTTTTCCACTGATACCCATCTGTCAGTCAAATTATTTTACTGTCTAATTTTTGTTACCTAAAATGTTTTTGTTGATTGTATTATCTATATATGTTCTGATCGCTTCTCCTCTTTTGGTATACACTGCCGACAGCCTTCTTTGCATTTATCCGATGTGACATTTCTCAGGGCTATATTTGGGCACAGGTCCAGTTGGCTGTCGTACACACATCGTGCTAAATATTGCGTACAAAGATAAATGTAATAAATACAACTGCAATGGAGGCCGCAATCTTTGTTACTTCACACATAAGTGGCTATATACACGTCGGCCGTGTATATAGCCTCGGCTAATGAGGGCTGGCTATCTACACGGCTGTCATATTTTTGGTGAAAGTCCAATATAAAGCCACCACACCCCAACTAAACATTCCTATATGCGTAGCACGGGTTACAAACGAGACGGACAAATTGGTTATTAAAAGTCTCACCTCAGTTAACACATAAAACATCACTAAACACCATACAATCTCAAAATAACACTGATCTACTCCATATGGAGTTATGAGAGACTAAAATATTAATAATTGACACAGATAAAATATATAAATATTACCTTAAAATAAATGTAAATTTTAATATGAAATAAAATATGTAACAGATTTACATGTAACCAGTCTAGGCCCAATTTCACAAAACATCGTAAGCCTAAATCTACGACTAAATCACAATTATTCTTCTTATTATTATAGTACAAGAAATATAGTTTGAAGTATACATATTTCATTTTCTTTTGTCCTTAAAATGCTCCATCTTCCGTGATGATGTAATTTGCTGCGTGAAATACATGTCAAACACGTGTAAATGAATGACCGGTATAGCCGATAGTTGCAGACGTATACTTACGATGTTTTGTGAAATAGGGCCATGGAGACTACAAGAATAATCTGTTAACATACCTGTGGTATTTGTGGCACAGATATTCATTGTACGCTGTGGCAAACTGTGCTATTGGTACTTTGTGTAGATCTAATGTGTTGAAGATGCTTGAGGGTGGCGCACCAATACACACTTGTCGAGCAAGACAAACATCAACACCCATCCCCCAAAAAATCCCACAAAACAAAACAAAACAAACAAACAAAAAACCAACACACTTTTAAAGTAGAGTAGGCAGTTTTACGGGGGTGGGGTACTGCCACTAAAAAGATATTTTGTCTGCATTTTAAATGTTTGACATCGACGTTATTCATAATATATGTTTGTGATCATAAAACAACACTGTACTGTACTCAAATACCCATTGGCGTAGGCAGGGTTTTATACTGGGAGAGAAACCCACATGGGGTGCACCCACACTGTTTCTGATCACGAGTCATGTTATGGGGACAACAGGCAAATGTAAAAGGTGAGGGGAAAAAATACGAATAACGATCTCCATGCGGCAATAAGGTATTATTTGAGAAAATGCTGTGTTTGTTTGTGTCGTGTTCTTTCAGAATCAATCGATTATCGACCACGCCTTTTGCGAGTAGATATATAATTATTTTGGTCAAGGTCAGCTATTGTTCTTAATACTAGTGCCTGCCTAATGAGCGTCTCAGCGGCGTTCGCTTGTCTTTAACCAGCGAGTTCAATTATTGATGATCCATTTCCGTGAAGAAACGATTGCTAGCCGTAAATTTACAAAACATTGAAATTTTGCGATTATGTTTATAAGTATTTTATATTTAATTCACGCAAAACAAAATCATATCTGTATGAAAGGTAACAGCATAAAAGTTTATTTTGTTTAACGACACCACTAGAGCACATTGATTTATTAATCATCGGCTATTGGATATAAAAAATTTGGCTATTTGACATATAGTCTTAGAGAGGAAAGCCGCTACATTTTATTCAGTAGTAGCAAGGAATCTTTTATATGCAGCATTCTACAGACAGGACAGCACATACCACGACTTTGATATACCAGGTGTGGTGCACAGGATGGAACAAGAAATAATCCAACGAGTCCACCAACGGGAATCGATCCTATACAGACCGCTTTACCACTGGGCTACGTCCCCTCTCACCCACCCCCCCCCCCCCCCCCCCCGCCCCGCCCCGCCTCACTCCCGCACCCAGTATCAAAAATAGGCTACGGTAAGAATAAATGGAAGTACTTTATGAATTTAAAGTATTATTTGTTCAGTTTTCAGTTATAATAACAATGAAGTTTCGGTCGTAAATTTACATTTATATGCCAAAAAAATAGGCTAATACATCTACGATTAAAAAAAATACAAAATCTTTATAATTACAATGAGTTGGAAATATGCATTGAAGTGACAGACCCTAGTGTTTAAACACTATAGTGTATATTTCACTGTTAGAACTGAAATCAAACATTACTTATATTTTATTGTTTATATTATTAATTTCCGTATATCCAAAGTGTTTCTGGTCATCCTGGTGTTTATAATACCACGAAATGCATTTTTCATATTTAAAAAAAACAAACTCCGCACGTTCGTCTGAGAAGTCTCTCGCTTTATAGAGACCAGCTCTAGTTTATTGTTGAATGATATTTCCTCGTTTCAATGTTACAGACTCTTCTTTCACCGTAATGTAACTTTATTCAGATATCTTACAATTTTGTAGCTCAACCAAACATAGTGTCACTTTCCAAGGGTTAAAACTTGCGTTTGTGACTTTAATAAATATTGGGCGGGACGTACCACAGCGATAAAGAGCTCGCTTGATGCGCGGTCGGTCTAGGATCTATCCCCGTCGGTAGGCCCATTCGACTATTTCTCCCTCCAGCCAGTGCACCACGACTGGTATATCAAAGGCCGTGTTATGTTCTGTCTGTGAGATGGTGTATCTAAAACAGCCCTTGCTACTAATGGAAAAATTTAGCGGGTTTCCTCTCTAAGACGATATGTCAAAATCACCAAATGTTTGACATCCAATAGCCGATGATTAATAAATCAATGTGTTCTAGTGGTGTAATTAAACAAAACAATCTTCATCTTTTTTAATAAATAGTGTTCATGATCTGGATTCCGTTATTATGTAACGAAAACCAAACACATATATGGACGTGACGATGTTATCTGTAAACACAAAAGTACTATGTTGTGGATTCTTGCGCATAGCGTCAAATAAATATGACAGGAGCCAGTCAAGTCGTTAGCAAACGCCCGTGACAGAAACATCTGTTGAACGCAGCCAAGAATCCAGAACTCTAGAGGCAGCACAAAACCAAATAACATCCGGCTGGGTTAAAGTTCGAAGTGCCGTTAACGGAGCAGTTAATGCTACCGGTCCTGTGATTGGTCATAAATGTGACCTTGTTTGTTGTCGAATAATAGTTCTATCTTGACAATAAATGTATGTAATTTTATTTCGTCCAGTAGCATTGTTTCAATTAACCATGTGCTTGAAACATGTAAAACTAAGTACTATAATGATGTGTGAAAATAGGATTGCTGTAAAAACAGTCGTTTATATCGAAAATAAGCCATGAGAGGTTTTACTTTCTTCAGTTGATATGATTTTTTGGGGGGAGGGGTTGTGGAATTCATATTCGTGGGTTATAGTTTGGTTCATATATTGCATAATAATAGTGTTTGTAACCGCATGTGTTAAAAATATCGTCTGTGGTAGAATGTATTTGATATTGTGCAACCTATAAAACCTGCTTAGTTATACATTCATACTACAATGAAACAATAGTACTAATCGGGTATGATACATCTGGAATTTCTAGCTTGATACTCAATACCTGATGTATTCCCCTTGCTTGGGTGTTGTTAAACATTCATTTATTCATTCATCCATTCGTTCGTTCGTTCGTTCATTCATTCATTCATTCTAAAACTTCTATTACGTATTTTTACAGGACGGGCGTATGGGGAAGGGGCCTTAGCCCAGCATCGATCTCCGTCGGTGGGCTCATTGGGCTATTTCTCCTTCCAGCCAGTGCTACACATCTGGTATAACACAGTCTGTGGTATGTACCATCCTGACTGTGAGATGGTGCATCTAAACGATGCCTTGCTGTTATAATCAAACAAAGTAGCCCATGAAGTGGCGGCAGCGGGATTCTTCTCTAATGATCTATGTGGTCCTTAACCACATGTCCGACGCTGTGTACTCATAGATAAAATGTGTTGAGTGTCTCGTTAAAAGCAAACATTTTTCTTTCTTTCCTCAGGACGATCGGCGTTCAAGAACAAGTACAGAGCCCGTCCCACCTTTCTGTCGACGCCCAAGAACATAACAGTTCGAGTGGGCCGCCTCGCCAAGCTGCCTTGTTCCATCAAACACCTCGGAACCAAACAGGTAGGCGAAACCACGTCTTCGAGGCATAAACTGAACTTTATGCTTTCCGGTTGTTTGGTTATTTATCATGTTAATTATTCATTCCAGGTACTTATTTTGTTTTATTTAAGTAGATAGAACTGGTTTAATGTGCTTACATCTAATAAGGTTCAAGAACGTATAACAGTAACAAGTGTAACTTTATCCAAATGTGTTGCAGGTTTGTAGATTAACCAAACTTAGTGTTAATATTCACGGGTTGAAACTAGGGTCCGTCGCTTTAAGTTGTTCTTGGTTCTATGATCAGTGGTCTTGTGAATGTTCTGAAGGGGGAGGCAAAGAAAATCTCACAATACATCCATCCCAATTTTACCACCACACAACCAGTGAACTTTGCGTTCGAGGGGAAGTGAACATTAGGTGTTTGAGTTAGATATAACCTATAGACACGAGAACAGTTCGACAGTTAAATTAACTTTTGGTACAGATAAAAACGGATCGGGGGTCAAATCACATCCTCAGATGCGAGGTGTTTAGAAAGCTATCTCCGATATGGATCAAACGTATTAAAGATGAATCGAGATCCGAGTCAAGAGATCATCTCATCTTCACTGCTAATTAGACTGCAGCACGGTCACGAACATCCCATTACAGCAGTAGATAAGATCTTCAGTACTGGGCAGAGTATTCAGGGGAAACCAGGGCTTGTGCATCTGCCTGGATCTTCAGTGGTTATGGACACGTTAAACGCCAAGTCAGTTCGGGTTTGTGCCCACTATAGACGCGCATGAAACTTTTGTGGTTATGGACACATTAAAAATGTTTTTAATATGTTAATATGTTTGGTTAACGACACCACTAGAGCACACTGGTCTATTAATCATCGGCTATTGGTCATTTTGACATTTGGTCTAAGAGAGGAAGGCCGCTACATATTTCCATTCCATATGCACCATCCCATAAACAGGATAGCACATACCACAGCCTTTGATATACCAGTCGTGGTGCACTGGCTGGAACGAGGAACAGCCCACTGGGCCCACCGACGGGGATTGATCCCAGACCGATCGCGCATCAAGCGAGCGCTTGAACACTGGGCAACGTCGCCCCCATTGATCCGTTCATTGATTGATTGAAAACACAGCTGGTCGAATTCATAAAGCCTGTTTGTGCCTTATGCTAATCTCAGACTACCAACTGCCACGACAAAGTTGGCCAACTTTCTGCGCACCAATTAAATGCAGCTGTCGAGTTGGCCAACTCTGTCGTGATAGTTGATAGTCTGATCCCAGCATTATACGCGTGTAACTACATGCATATATGCCTGCTTTGAAAAACAGGCTTCGTATTATTCGGCCCAGCAACAGCTGCATTCATTCCAATGAGCTCTGTCCTGTACTAGTATTGATTTAGTAAATTGGTCTGGGAGTGGCAGTCCTCTTGTGGTGGGGCAAGAAGGATGAATTCTCTAGTAAAGGATCCTCGTGGGTGGCAGTCCTCTTTGTGGTGGGGCAAGAAGGATGAATTCTCTAGTAAAGGATCCTCGTGAGTGGCAGTCCTCTTTGTGGTGGGGTAAGAAGGATGAATTCTCTAGTAAAGGATCCCTCATGAGTGGCAGTCCTCTTTGTGGTGGGGCAAGAAGGATGAATTCTCTAGTAAAGGATCCCCTCGGGATGAGACACTAGAGAGAGACTCGTGGAATCAAACACTATTTTGCCAAATAGCCATTCCACTCTGCATTGTGCAGGGGGCGGGATTTAGCTCAGTCGGTTGAGTGCTCCCTTGAGGCGCTTGCGTCGCAGGATCGAACCACCTCGATGGATCCATTCAGCTGATTGGGTTTTTTCTCGTCCCGACTAGTGTACCACAAGTGGACAAAGGCCATGGTATGTGCTTTCTTGTCTGTGGGAAAGTGCATATAAAAGATCCCTTGCTACATTAGGAAAAATGTAGAGGGTTTCTCTGATGACTACGAGTTATAATTACCATATTTGTGTTTGACATCCAATAGCAGATGATTAATCAATCAGTGTGCTCTAGTGGTGTCGTTAAACAAAACAAACAATCTTTCTTTCTGCACTGTGCGGAGATACGGTCTTGATTACGGACAACTGTTACGTCGCTCAGATTTAATACATAAACAACAAACGGATTGAGCACAAGTTTGCCAACTTACTGGGTCCTCTTCTATATCAATACAATATAATATAATGGCGACAAAAGAAAGAAACTACAGATACACGAAAAGAAGCAAAGATAGTACATGCGCAGTCAAAGCATTAGGCTCTTTTTAATCAAAACGAGGTATTTGTTTAATACATTTTTGGCTTGATTCGTTAGTGGTTATGGACACGTTACAGGTTAAAGTTAAAGTTTGTTTTGACAAAACTAGAGCACTTCGATTTATTAATAATCGGCCACTAGATCTGAACCGTTTCACAATTGAGACATATATAGTCTTAGAGGAAACCCACATTTTGTTCCATTAGTAGTAAAGGAGATCTTTTATATGATTTCCCAAAGTTTGGACTTTGGGGATTCGATCCTATGTCCCAAGCACTTCAGGTGAGCGCTTTGGATACCGACTGAGCTATATCCCGCATGTAAACCGCAATGAACCATAATTCCATGATCGTTAAGCAATTATTTTGAAACACCCAATTTATTCATTTCATACTTGGAAAATGTAGTTAGCAGACTAATGTATTCTTGGCAAAACTCACCGCCAGTGCTAAGCTATGAGGTGTTTTCATGGTATCGTTTTCTTATTATTTCAAAAGAGTAATAAGCTCAGGTGCTGCGAAGAGGTGTATATAAACTATATATATCTTGCCACATCTTTGAATGTGTTAACTCCACTTTACAGTATTTTTGAGGAAAGTGCTCAAGTGCCGTTGAAAATGCAGGTTACGCCATATAGTCAGAGGGAGATTGTATCATGGTAGATTATATCTAAATGCATGCAGAGTATTTAGATAATAACGAAAAGGGAGATTGCATCTTCGAACTGACAGACGGTAAATCACGTTGATAGCTTTCTTAAATGATTTTGTGTTTTGATGTTACGAGATAAATGGCTGATCCTAAAACGAATTAGGAAACGTAACAGTGTTAAAAGTTCTTCAAGTTAAAATGTTAAAATATAACTTGCTCAGAATATTCATAAATGTGCATACGCTGAGATTGTTGCTGTTGTTGTCTTATTTGTTGTTATTGTTGTCGTTGTTGTTCTAGTGTCTGTAAAACTAAAGCAGCATATTGGTGGAACCATTTTGCGCGTGCTAGATGTTTCATGATATTGGTATATTGTAAATACCTTTTGACCATAGATCATAGTATCTTTTAGTGACTATTTGGCAGTTGCTAGAATTGTTTGGATATTGGGATTTATATAAATACCTTTTGCAGCAGCCAGACGTTTATATGGTGTGAATCACGTTGGGGCAGGGGCACCTACACTGCCCATGACTCTGAGTCTATTATACACGTGTTACGGGGAGACAGGAAATATAAACGGTAGCGCGAAGAAAGTATATAATATTATTATGGACGTGGCCGCCGTGTCTCACCCCCACCTCTGACTACACCAGTGGTTACGGGACGAATTTGTAGGTGGATACAATAATTAGAATTGAAAAAATCATTATTTCAAGCAATAAAATTAGTTTTAGACAAGAATACTACACTGTTCCATAAGAAGACATTCAATATATGTTTAGTGTCTTTCATAATGTACGATAAAATATTGCCGTAGAAACCAACCAATCAACCAACTGTTTGATCTGACACTGCTCAAAAATAAACCGCAGAACGTTGGAAGTCAACAAGTCTTTCTTGCCTTGAATCTGTGTGTAAACACCAAGCATGCCCCCTGTAATTAGTTCCATCAGTGTTCGGCTGTGAGGCATCATGTGCGTATTCTGAGACTTCTTGTCTGCCAGAATAAACTAATAATTACTAGATGGCAAACCGTGTGATCCGGGGATGGTGTTTACGAAGCTTTTTGAAATCATTGAAGTCTGAGCTGGACCCAAGAACGGCATGGTCATGAATTGTGTGTCCCGTTAGTATCTGGGCGTTGATTTCAACCTTGAGTCCAGTAAGACTTTTAAAAGGACCGTTCTGAAGAAATCAGATCACCCCGTCTTTATTGGAGATTTTAATTCATCTCTTCCCCTAAATGGTCAGGGGCCTAATTCTCAAAGCTCTCTTAGGCTCTGCTAGACAACAAAGCATCCTTTTTGCAAGTCTTTTAGCACTACACTGAGAGATCGCAAAGTTGCAAGAGTTTAGTGAATTAGGCCCCTGAGCAATAGGACGTAAATTCCATTTGTCTTTTATACACATACTTAAGTCGTAATGTATAGAGTGATCGAATACGCAGACGTATACGCACATGCGTACTGAGACGCATACATGAAGTCTACTCAACCTAATTGTACAAAACTTGTTCGTTACGAACTAAGCACACAAATTACGGTCAAAATGGAAATTTCGCATACTTTTGTAATATAGCTAGAGTTTCTTAATTGACATTAAAACGTCAATGTGTTTACGGAAGCTGTAGGGAGGTTTTTGGCGCGTTGATTAGCATTCACCATGAAAGTGGCAGTCCTCCTACAGACGGAGTTGGAACCATATATCGCGGCCATCGCAGTCATGGCTAAATACCGTGACGATTGTATCATAACTTCTTTCTATCATAACTGCTGAATATTTGACATGCTAATTAGATGGCACGTACATGGTCAAATGTGTTGCATTTTCTACTACACACTATATTCATTATTCACATTTTATGTAGTTTTGGTGTACATATTACTGGTGAATAGATTAACACATATTATCGTTGTTCATCTTTTTTTCATATTTTTACCATTTTTTGATACCCAGTAGCCGATATATATATATATATTTCGTGTTGGGACGTCAAATAGATTTGTTCCAGAATAACAATCGGTATTAAAAGAAAACGATATCGACTCACCATTAGGAGGGAGCTAGAGACATTTTGCATGGGTTCGAGATATGCGATTATCATTACAGTTCTCGTTATAGATTACGTGGGTCGAGTGGGAAAGTATTATTTTCTGGTACTCAGGACAGTAGCATGTGTCTTCGAGTCAAGCGATTGATATTTTAAAATGTTCTGAACATATATGTGACTTCGAGACAAACGAGTTTCACCTTACAATGTTCTCGATATGCGCATGCCTTCGAGACAAACGAATATAATCCCGTGGATGTATCGACATTTATATAAGTTCGAGACAACCAATTGTCATTTCAGTATGTTTATATTTGTTGAGATCGAGACAAGAGATTATAATCTCAGTATATTACAGCTACATTTTTTTTTTTTAATATAAAAAATAAAACCGTTGGTCCACATGAGAGAGTATAATTTCCTGACAAGTGTTTATGAATTCTGTGTTTCTGTTACAGGTTGCGTGGGGTCGAATGGGCGAGGATCACTTCCTGACAATCGGGACATTCACATGGGTTCGAGACAAGCGATTTATTGTGGAACACAAAATGCATGAAAATCACATTTCTGACTGGAATTTACTTATCAGAAACGTCACGAAGGAATATTCTGGCATTTACGAATGTCAAATCACGACGGCCAAGAAAATATCGCGCCATATTCACTTAAATGTCGTAGGTAAGATTCCAAAATTTACACTTCGGCTGTGGTGAATGCTGGGCATGCCATATTCCCGTCAGGAATTTTTGTCATTTGATTTTGTTTTGCTATTTTGTAAACAGTATGGCTGGTATTCTGGTGCTACGAAATGAATATTATGGATATACTTGATGAAACTGATGCTTTCCTATGAACAAAATGTTATTGTTTTTGGTAGTGCGGTTCTTCTTTCTTGTTTTGTCTTATAGCATTTCATAAAGATTTGAAAGAAATGTAATTTCATACAGTTACTGTGTTATAATATTTATATAATCATTGACTATAATGGAACAGTAAAGGCACACATTACAACAACAATATTTGAAATAAACAAACATGTTTATTGTGTAAATGAATGAATGAATGAATGTTTAACGACACCCCAGCACGAAAAATACATCGGCTATTGGGTGTCAAACTATGGTAATGCAAATAAATAAAGTGATGATATAAAAATTCAAGGTTTAAAAAAAACAGTGTAAAGAACAGTGTAAAGAACTGTGCAAAAACACAAATATCACAGAATTTTACGGATACTGAATTTTAATCAAAACTTCAATTTTGTGCTGTATTGGCCATTCTCAAAGAGAATGTTACACCCCTGCACCACGGTGAGGTTACAGCACGCGCAGGGGTGTTTATTGTGTATGTTTCATTAAACACTTTTGTTTGTGAGTACAATGAAATAAGTGTGCATTCGCCGAGTATAGAGGGGCGGCACGTAGCTCAGTGATACAGCGCTTACCTGATGCGCGATCGATCTAGGATCGATTCCCGTCGGTGTGCCCATTGAGCTATTTCTCGTATCAGCCAGTGCTCCATAACTGGTGTAACAAAGGTCTTTGTATGTACTATCTTGTCTGTGGGATGGTGCATATAAAATATCCCTTGCTGCTAAGCGAAAAGACTAGCCCCTGAAGTGGCAACAGCGGGTGTCCTCTCTCATATCTGTGTGGACCGTAATCATATGTCCGACGCCATATAATCGTAAATAAAATGTGTTGAGTGCGTCCATAAATAAAACATTTCCTTCCTTCGCCGAGTATAAACGACTACGTTTGTATTTGCCAGTCTTACATTTGTATACAAGGGCGGATCCAGTGGCGATCAGGAGGAACCTATCCCCACAAAAAACAACAACAAAAAAAACCCCATTCAAGGTCTCCTTTTTAACAATATGTTTACAATTTTCATTTCACGAATACTAAATTTTTTGCGGTGCCCACTGCAGGATTTGGTCCATGTGCCATTATGTTCTTGGTCCCCTCGTAAAACATTTCCTGGATCGTCCCTTGGTACATATATTAGTACTTGCATCTAGACATATAGAAAATAATACATGAGTGGCCGTTAAATATCATTTGTCTCACAACGAGTTGTTTTAAAATGTATCAAACGAGCGAAAGCGACTTTGGTGCGTTTTTTAATCGAGTTGTAAGATAAACGGTATCTAACGGACACGGATGTATTATTCTATTTCTTTCATATCCTCAAAAAACTGATTTTAAGCAAATTTTGACATCTTTTTCGACTAAAAGATATTTACAACCCTTTGCACTTGTAGCTGACTTACGTGTCACAGACACACAATTGTCAGGTTAACTGTACGTCACAATGTAATCGATTTTCATCGTGTTGTTTTTCATTAGATATATGGCATTGATGACCTGATCATCACCTAGGAGCAGCCAGTCGTATGTCTTGAAATTGTTAAAAAAACAAAAAGTTAGTTACAGTCAGTTGACGTAGTCTGTTCGACATAGAGGATAGTTTATCTTCCAGAAGTATTTATGGCTAAAGTGTTTTGTCAATGCATTTCTTTGTACGATATTTATATACAATATTAAATATTATAATATCTCAATGGTGGAGGAATTTTCTCTATTTCTTTCTAGAACTACTTTCTTTTGTCTTCTGGAAATAAAAAATAATATCTGCCAGCTGGTACCTGGTTTCTATGTAGGTCTCTAAATATTACCAGATCGATAGTTTCGTTCGCGCAACACTCGCGCATGACTGGTTTTTGCGTAACCCATTTGTCGTTCACGCATTATATTTAGGACATTGTTTACATAGCTATAATGGGTTATGAAGAATGAAAAGGGTTACCTGAATTTGTTTTCTATAACTTATAAATGTGTTACACCAATTTTCAATGTTCAGAAGCCTGCGACATAAAGTCAGTATCAAAATGCAGAAAAATGCCGAAGTGATTTTTCTGACAAATTATTACTGTTTCGTAAATTATAAAACATAAAAAACCTGGTTTCCAGTGGAACCAATTTAACACTGAATGTTCATTAAACAAAATATTTAAAATATTTTTTTATAGTATCAATTGGACAAGACATGAACCGATTTTATTATCAGATTTTCTATTTGCAGCAAACCTAATGTAATATTAGAACACGACAATGACAATACTGACGAGGCGTCTGTGTCACAGTATGAATGTATTGTCCTTGACTAGAATCGAATTCCCTCGGTCGATCCATTCTCTGATAGGGTTTCTTTTCGTCCCAACAAGTGACACATGACTGATATATTAAAGGTCATGGTTGCATAGGCGGTCTTGTCTGTGGGAAAGTGCATATAGGAGATCCCTTGCTGCTAATGGATAAATGTAGCGGGTTTCCTCTAAGACTATAATATGTCAGAATTAACAAATGTTTGACATCCAATAGCCGATGATTGATAAATTAATGTGCTCTAGTGGTGTCGTTAAATAAAACAATATTTAACCTTAACTGGAAGTTCTCCACTTAAAAAGAACAGAACATTTTAGGCCGAGGGAAATGTAGGCGTGTTGAGGGAAATCCTGGCACTAAGAGTTATTATGAAAAAAACTTTTAAAACGCAAGGGTACTGTGGAAACGATTAGTTCTAACGACTGCTCGGAGGGGCGTGGAATGCGATATCAAAAGCATTAGTCTAAAGGCGACGCCAAACGATACGAGGGTTTCGTACGATAATAGCCTTGAAAATAGCCCATTGTGACAAGACAACATTATGATTCCATCGGTTGCTATGCAATTGGCAATCAGGTCAGGTTAGGTCAGGTTAGGTCATAGGTTTAAAAATGCATAATCAGAACAAGCTGTTGTGGCATACGCCTGTCATGGGCGCAGGTGTCGACCTCGGCCGGCTCCTCCGTCCAGGACAGGAAAGGGTTGGGGTGGGTGGGAGAGGGGGTCGCTCGCGCTGGCATGTGCAAGGGAGCACAAGCAGCCCAACCAGGGTTGGTAGGGGGCGAAGGTTGGTCGTTTTGTGCTGTTGAATTTGCAAATGTTCCGAAGGATTAAAGCCAAATAGAAAATGTTGAGTAATTTCTTGAATTTAATTTTGACGACTAATTTAGAATGGTTCCTCAAAATTGAAAATGGAGCTAATTGTTTGACTTGACTTAGCTGATCGAAAGGTAGCTCCTTGATAACTGAAACGTGTAGCGTTTTGCGATGAAACTCTTCAGATATATATATATATATATATATATATATATATATATATATATATATATATCTCTGGCGCGGAGTGATACTATGCAGATTGATTAGCGGAAAGAACAGCAAAACATCATACGACGAAACTAACACTGTATTTTCGATTGTTTCTTTCATTTGTAACCGATTTGATGGGCGGAGTTTAAGGTGGGGCTCAGTTTACACAATCTGATTAAAATTAGCTCTACTGGGTCTACCAGTAGATCTAACAGCATTGCGTGGACTCCCATGTCCAAGTGACATTTCATCTATAAATAACAATTTAAATATCGACCAATTACACTTCGCCTTTTATAGTGTTATTCGGGAGCATACAAATTCTAAAAATATCGGGCGAGACTACTTATGCAATAGGCGTGCTGGTCTGTTTCAACATTGAAAAAACAGGGGGAAAAGTGCAGTAATAAACTCTGGATTGTATACTAGTATAAACAGATTTTATGGCAATACCATCACGGGTTTTTTTCCGTCTTGAAACGAATTTTATATAAAATTTTATATTGCAATTAGTTTTCGGCATACTTCGTAATTCACCCGAATTATTTCGTATACCCTCGGCATAATTCCGAATGTTTTCAAATTCTTTTCAAATCACTGGCATGATTTTGCAAGTAAGGTTTTGATTGTTCGAAAAAAAGGTCAACTGGACATGAGCTCCAACGGGCTGCTGTTAGATCCACATGTAATAGTGGAGCTAATTTTAATTAGATTGCAGTTTACAGCAACCTCATTATTACTAATATATTGTAATATAATTTGTTCAATTTCAGGGCCACCGCTTAACCTCCCAGGTGAGTGTGTGTGCTTGCTTTTTGCATTAGCCCCTCACCCCTTAGTTACTCCCTAATTTCGAACGGCATAGCTTGTAGCTGTAGAACTGGGTATTATATAATTTAAACAATTTGTATCAGTAATTATTTTTACACTATTACTGGGGTATCACTGGTTGCATTTATTTCTTATTTATTTTGTATATAGAGCACTGCATGTGAACTATTATTATATAGCCATTGTTCAGTTAGCATTTTTGCTATTATTATTATTATTATTATTATTATTATTATTATTAGTTATGCACTGTTATATTTATGTTAATATCTTACACTATATTTATTATATTGTTAATACAATATATATTTTATATTAAACTAACATTCAGGGTTATGGAACAAATAAAATAAAGTAATATATATATATACATGTACTGATAAGTTCTTTCTCTACGCAATAGTCACTTTGTTGCATGCCCTGGGCAGTTCACAAGAGGAACCCCATCACCCTTGTGTAGGCTGTATTCATTACTTATTTACAGCAGAGGGGGATCTTTTGTGGAGGTTTTGACTGGCAGGATAGTATATACCACGATTTTTGCGATAATGGAAATAAATAGGGAGCAGGGGTTTACTTGTGGACCGTATATACGTTATCACTGTCCGGGTCTCGTAAAGTAGTCGGGTTACCAATAGTACTCAGATGAGGAAAACAAAAGAGGAAAAAAAAACCTCTTAGTCTTGAATGTATTAACGTGCCTATATCCAGTGAAGATTCAGGCACGTCTATCCCATACCCAGTCTCTGGAATGGCCAGTGGGTGGTCATGCGCCAAAAGGTCCTGAATGAAAGTCTGATCACCGGTATATTTGACACACATAATTATGCTTCATCATCATCTGTATGACTGCTGTTAATTTCCTAATCACGTGTTTACGGTATGTACCAGCTGAACCCAGCGTTGCTTTATTTCGGTACCGAAGAGTACAGACATGTTAACGCGGTATTTCCGTAACATCTAAAGTGGTATTTGCTTAAAGGCAAGGTGTCAAGTCAAGTGACCTATTAAATGGAGGAGCAAAATATTGCCAAAATATCTGTACATTTAATTTGTCTTGAAAAGTACTTTATTCAACTAATTATTGTGTCGTCATAATACATCGCAATCATGAATATGTTTGTAAACAATTAAATTAAGGTTACGTGGCTAACGCTTGATCTTTATAATGTGTACGGAATGAAATATGTTTGCGAGCGTCAGGCGAGGAAAAACGTAAAAGGTGTATATTTAATTAAAGACGTATCTGCCTTTAACGCTTCACTTCAGTTTATTTCTGTACTTATATTCAATGAAGGTTCAAGCATGCTGTGTTGGGCACACACATCAACTACGTGGACTGTTTGTCCAGGACAGTGGGTTAATGGTTAGTTCGTGATTAGCTGAAAAGAAGTTGGTATAGAGGTCTTACACGTCCTCACTGAACTCACTCTGGGTGGGAGCCGGTACTGGGATGCGAACCCAGCACCCATCAGCCTTAGATACGATGGCTTAACCATTAAGAAACCGAAACTAGAGGCTTAATTCACACAGTGTTCCCTTAACTCTCTTAAGTTACGTTGCATCGTCCTTGCAAATAGTTTTGCATTGTATTGCGAAATCGCGAAGTTGCGAGTATTTAGAGAAAATGACCCCTGTCCTTTAGAAGAAAAAAAAACTGTTGCTGTAAGTAGATCTAGCATCTTTCTTGTTTCTTTTTCATGCTTCTGAAGGAATAGTTCTGAGAGGCAGTAAATACATCGATGTTGGTGACCCCATCTCGCTCATCTGTAACGCCACGGGGGGCGCGCAGATCCCGGAGGAGATTGACTGGTTTTACGAGGGTGATAAAATAGACTCTTACAAATACCCGAACATTTTGATAACGAAGTATCGCTCGTTGACGGACCAGAGTCTGATCAGCGAGCTGATGATAGACCGCAGCACGACCAGGGACAGCGGCATGTACATCTGTCGGAGTTCAGAGAGAGAAGTCGACAGCAGAAAAGTAACAGTTTTAGTAGGTAAGTGGTTAAAGTGTCTTATTATTTTATACAGTCTCCCTCTTCTTTCTTTCTCCTCCCACTCTTCATATCCCTCCTCTCACC
This sequence comes from Gigantopelta aegis, assembly GCF_016097555.1. NCBI lineage: Eukaryota > Metazoa > Mollusca > Gastropoda > Neomphalida > Peltospiridae > Gigantopelta > Gigantopelta aegis. The sequence goes on from NC_054700.1 coordinate 45,674,264, forward strand.
CTGTTCTTCCTCAGCATCAGTTTCATCATCTTCTTCTTTTTCTTCTTCTTTCTTGTTCTTCAACTACTATTTCGTCATCTTCTGTTGCTGCTGCTTCTTTCTTCTACTTCTTCTTCTTCATCTTCTTCTTCTGCTTCTTCTTCTACTATTACCAATGCTGCTGCTGTTGCTACTACTACTACTACTACAACTGTTGCTAGTTCTTCTTCTATTTATTATGCTTTACTTATTTTCTTCATTATCGTTTCTCTTTCTTCTTAATCCACCTTATCCTCTTCTTCCCTTGTTTCTTCTTTCCCTTTCTTCTTCTTCCGTTTCTACTCCTCTTACACTATTCTCCTTTTAGTCTTTTCTTTTGTCTGTTTGTCTTCTTTTCCGTAATTGTTTATCTGCATCTGAATCCATTCGTCTGTTGGCATTCATTATCTGTACATACCAAAGTTAAAGACCGACATATCGTTCTGGCAAAGAAGTTATTTGATCAGAGTTATAAGTTATAACATCCAAGGTCTTTTAAAAGCCACCAACAGTATTATGGTAGACACACAGAGGCCATTTCACGATATGAGTCATATTATGACGTATCACTGACTAAAATGATGTCTGATGCAATACCCTGTTTTGATCTTAACCATGCCTGTTAGACTTTTGGCGAAAATTCTGTACATTTCAACTATGGACTTGATGACTGTAGGCTGTGCTCATGACGGGTGCCACCGGTGGTGCAGGATCTGCTCACCTTTCGCGAACACCTGGTATCATTACTGTTTGTGGAATGGATGAAACATCCTGTTACGGATCCCCCTTGGGAGTGGCGGTCCTCTTAAGGACGAGCACCTGATCGTGGATCGTGGAAGCAAGCACGACTTTCCCTGACATCCTTTCGACTATCTCTTGTGCGAAGATGCGATTTTGATATGGGAATACGGTTTTTGTCGTTCAGATTCCAACTGCATGTGTATAACCAAGCCTACGGTTTTTCAGGAAAACCGTAAAGGTTGGATGTCATTCTCCGTTAATACAGTACTTCACATCTGTCTATATAGATCACCCAAGCCAGTAAAACATGGCCTTTACTCGAACATTCAAAACATGTAAAAGGAACAATCTAAACCAGCCACTATAAGACAGACATGAAGTTGCTAATGCTATACGCGGTGTCCTATTGCACGTTCAACTATACACCCCTCGTTTCATTTACATTTTATTGTAAAACAGTATTTGATGCATGACAACGGATCGTAATGAATTAAAAAAAAATCAATTTTTCCACAGACCATTATGGCTCATGTTTCACAACACAAATGAATGCCTGTTCGCCGTGTTGTCATGTGTATAATTTTACCAGCGGCATCACCAGAAGGAATCGGCCAGGAAGCGTCTTGGAATCCTGAAGAACTCTTGTTGAAGCCGTAGTCGGTTCCCTGGCGTAAAATAAAAACGGAATAAAAGCGCTATTCGATGCTTTCTTCCCTGCGCACTTGATCAATGAATTATGCGGATAGCTTCTCGTGGTATAAATAATTGTTTGCTGATTTTACAGAGGGAAATGGCATTAATGGCTGTTTAACGACGCGCCACAACATTGGTAAGAATTCGTGATTATCTGGCATACCTCGACGAGATAGGTGCATCGCAGTTAAAAGGAATGTTGAACAAAAAACCCAGCAGCATTAGGTTGTTAGGCTAGCCCGTTTTTAACAATACGTTACTTCCTGCAGTCCAATTGATCAATGAAGATAACTTTGACTCCCTTTTTCTCAACCATGCTCGTTTTTATTTCTTTATTTTACCAGTAATGGGGAAAAAACTGTATTATACCAAATAACATTCCATAGGCAACAATGTTGATGTTTGTGCTTAAAAACCACTATACGCAATATATCAAACAAACTGTGACTCTTAATATGAATACTTCAACCTCTCACCAAAATAATTAACTGAAGAAAGGTGAACCATCCAAGGTCCATTTTCGACATACCCCTAGTTTTACACAACAGTTTAGTACTGTATTTTAGGTTTTCAGGTACTCCATACCTTGTTTCAAGCACATGGCTACTGGACACAGTGGTACTAGATGAAATACAATTGCATACATTTATTGATCAGATAAAATTAGTTTTGGACAACAAACACCGTCACGTTTATTACCAATGGCAGGAATGCTGGTATTAACTACTCTATCAAACGATGGATGCACCTCAAACTCTGACTCGGCCGGATGTTATTTGAAAACAAAATGAAATGTGTTATTTAACAACGCACTCAACATTTGTATTTACGGTTATATGTCGCCGACACTTTTTCGATCTTCTATGTGCACCATCCCACACACAGGATGGTACATACCACGGTCTTTATTACATCAGTTGTGGAATAGGCCAATGGGTCCATCGATGGGGATCAGTACTAAATCGATCGCGCATCAGGTGAGCGTTTGACCACTGGGCTAGGTTCCGCTCCTATATGGACAAAGACAGTATTTTCCCCGACATTGGTACATTAGTTGACGCCAGTTAGAACATACCGCGTTTAAGGGGAAGAACGCTATCGGACGCTCGCTTTCGCTTCAGTATGTGGTTAGACTTTTACCTTGACCTTGCAAATAGAATGACTTAGCGTATTGCTTCGTCCTTGTTCGAGATACGAAGTCATAAAAATTCCGTCATAGATGAGTTGGGGAACACACGCAGAGACTGCATATAAAACTATATAATATATACGTAAAACTGTAATACGGAATTCCGCATAATATAATGCAGAACTATCTTATTTTTATTAACATATACTAGCCGTAAAAGCTAGTACACTTTCACACAATTTTTTTTTTTTATCTCTAGATGAAAAGGAATCGTGTTCTTTTTTACTGGTGGGTTTTCTTTTATGATCAACGCAAATGCGAAACAGAGTCTCTGAATATGATGCCAAAACCCATGTCGGATTAATAGGACCGTAGACCTGTGCTGTTCTGTGTGGGATTGTCAATGGAAGATATCCAGAAAATAAATGATGGTCTCTGCTGGTGTTTAGCTGTCGAGAATCCACCGACCGGAGCAGTCCTTGGCGTCTGTAATGATTAGAGGGGCGGGGTGTAGCTAAGTGAGAGACAGGTGCGGATCCAAGTGGAGGATGGCTGGTTTGTGGTGGGGGGAGGTATGTAATATATTCGTCGACTGGTACTTTGTGGGAGTATTGCCATTTATAATGTATGTTATAAAATAGTGTACTTTACGTACATCAAAGTCCGTGTACTAAGGAAAAGTGCATAATATAAAAAATAGTTCGTGATGCTTTTCGGAAGATTGCCAAATATCCGGATATTGAGTCGTCGATGGGATATAGCGTCATCGCTGGAGTTACTTCATTTCTCATCCGATATTCATAATATACACAGGAATAGGAAGGAAATGTTTTATTTAACGACGCACTCAACACATTTTATTTACGGTTATATGGCGTCAGATATATGGTTAAGGACCACACAGATATTGAGAGAGGAAATCCGCTGTCGCCACTTCATGGGCTATTCTTTTCGATTAGCAGCAAGGGATCTTTTATATGTGCCATCCCACAGACAGGATAGTACATACCACGGCCTTTGTTACACCAGTTGTGGAGCACTGGCTGGAACGAGAAATAGTCCGATGGGTCCACCGACGGGGATCGATCCTAGACCGACCGTGCATCAAGCGAACACTTTACCACTGGGCTAGGTCCCGCCCCTACAGGAATAGGATGATGATTTCTTGAACGATTTCGCGTTTCGCTTCTCTGCGTCAAAGATCAAGGCCACAATTACTAAAAGTAGAAATACAATATCACAGCTATAGCGGCTTCATTTCTTGTCCAGTTTTCATGAAACTTCACATATAGGAACAAGATCGTGATTTCTTGAACGAATTTGCTTTTCGCCTCTCTGCGTTGAATTTTAAACATCACTGTTACTAAAAATATAAATATGACGTAGCCGCTCTTATCATCTTCGTATGTCTTCCAATCTTCATGAAACTTCATACTATTATGTAGGAATACGATTATGATTTCTTGGACGAATTCGCGTTTCGCTTCTCTGAATTTGAAGGTCAATGTCATTGCCACTAAAAATAGAAATACGAGGTCACGAACTCTTGCAAATTCATTTCTTAACGGAAACTTCAAATAGGGGAATAGGATCGTAATATTTTGAACCAGATAGCGTTTCATATCTCTGTGTTGAAGGTTACGGTACCTGTTCCTAAATATAGAAAGACGACGTCACCGCTGTAGCAATAGCAATATTATAGCAATAATATGATTCAGTCGCGAGGGAATTTGCGGCGCTTCCTATCACCAGCCCATCCTCGAGCCGGTCAGCGTACAGTTTTGACTATTTTATTGCCATAAGATCTCTCTAGCCCTTTGAACATTAAAAGTTGGTTAAATATTGTTCCACTGGAACGCACCTTTTATGTTTAGTAAAAATAAATAAAAAATAAAAACAACAAACACAACCCCACGAAAAACCCAAAAGTTTTTAGCTATTGTGTTGTTGGTTTCTTCGATAATTTCTTAAAATCGTTATTGAATCAGGTAATAACTGGATGACAGAACATTGCGATTCACAAAAAAAAAAAAAAAATTAAATCCCAAGAATCACTAGGTGAACATATTCGGATTTGTCTAGATACCTTCAAAGTTATTCGACACCATTTCCATAGACTGATTATCACTAACTCCATTCAATCTGAATTCAGATAACCTACGGTGCAGACACGTAGCGTTTGTGGCATAGCTTTCTTCCATTATACAGTCTCTCTCCGTCAAGCCTTTCTTTCTTGTTCTTGGACTCATAATAAATCCACGACAAAGACGCCAAGACAAGATGTCCGGATTATTGCACCAGAGAACGAACCGACGACTGATTTATAATACATAAAACGGGAATATCTATTGAATGGGGGTATAAGGCCTCCATTCATTGCCCCCACAATGAGCGAATATATATAATATAAGTTGACATAACGGTGTAGCATAATGGGTCTCAGTTGACAATAAATCATGCTTTGAAGTATCCGTGGAACGAACACCCAATTTATTTTTTATTAATGTACGTGTGTATTTGCCTGTGCGGTATTGTATTAATCGGGTTGTGTACGTTGGTGGTTCCTTGAAAGAACACATTAAGACATCTCATCAAAGAGGTCTTGTTGTTGTTGATGTTGACACTAAAATGTACTTGAAAAGTGGCCATACCTTGCCGATCAGCATTTCACGCTCGATTCCAAGACTTACACATATCGACAAAATTGACTTTGAGAGGATTCATCAATCTGTGAAATGTACGAGATAGTAACCTTTCTCTGTGTCGAGTGTGGTCTGACACGCTATCAAAGCGATACAGATTTATTTCAATGCATTTGGGCCGTCAATAGTTATCAGCATTTTTTTGTGATCGTATAAACAGTACTTTTTGTTACCTTCTCCGCCTATTAAAAGCGTAGATAAAACATGTTGATTTTGCCAGAGATATTTTATTAAAAATAATGTACGATTGATCGCTCTCCCCTCCCCTTCCCCTTCACCACTACCACAACCACCGCCATTCAAAACTTATGGAATGTACGGTCGTGAAAATGTCGATAAATGAGAAATCTTCCACAGATAAGTGTTTAGGATTTTTATTCGTCTCTACGATGTTTCCGGGTTTTTCGCAGTTTGTCCAAAATTGTCCATATTCTCTGTTTAAAAGTTACAACATGGTTTCGGCTGATGACTTGCATACATTCTGCAAGGAGGTCGCCATTTTAGATCATAGTGAAACCTTAACCCTAGGGCCTATATCAATACCCGACAACTAACATTAACATTTCTGGGGTTAGAGGGGTTTGTTTTTGTTTTTGGTGGGGGGTTGGGGGGTTAACTTCTTTCATCTCTGGGTCAAAATAGGTTTTTTTTTACTAATCATTCTCCTCAGTCAAGAGTAAAATTAACTAGGAAAAGTTCTAAATAATTGTCCTGTATAGATAGATAGAAATATGGAACGACACTTTACTGGGGTTTGGTTGTAACAAAGAATTTGTCTTGAAATATGTACTGTAGTATAAAATAACACAGATGTTAGAGATATTAATACATGTACTAAGACACAATTTTTTTAGCAATTTGGTACTACAGCACAAAACTATAAAACCCAAGCTACATTCAGAGGCGAGACGTAGCCCAGTGGTAAAGCGCTCGCTCGATGCGCGGTCGGTCTGGGATCGATTGCCGTCGGTGGGCCCTTTGGGCTATTTCTCGTTCCAGCCAGTGCACCACGACTTGTATATCAAAGACTGTGGTATGTACTACCCTGTTTGTGGGATGGTGCATATAAAATATCTCTTGCTGCTAATCGAAAAAGAGTAGCCCATGAAGTGGCGACAGCGGGTTTCCTCTCTCAATATCTGTGTGGTCCTTAACCATATGTCTGACGCAATATAACCGTAAATAAAATGTGATGAGTGTTTCGTTAAATAAAACTTTCTTTTTTTCTTTCCAAGCTACATTCAAAGACGTGACATTTCAATTCGTATTGAAAATCTCCTGCCACTTATATTGACAAACGTTGCATCAATTGAATCCAGTGTCTGATTTCACTTTGGAAGTCACGAGTTTTGTTTTATTTTAGCATGTTTACCAAATAATATAGCAGAAAGCACACTTAAAGCAAAATAATGTCTGTACAGAATACAGCGTGACAAATCGATCATTTATCTTGAACGTAATGTTACTGTGAAACGACTACTAGAAGCGTGTTCAAGAGGTCGAGCGCTCGCGTCCTCCCCTTAGACTGGTGTTTGCGCCTAGCGTTAAATGTATGTGATTTGATAAGGTAATGCTGAAAACCAGTCGAACCAGTGGAAACTCCCTACTCCCAGTACATTTTATCTTTTTATCTTTTTTTAATGTATTTTCCGACCCCGCGTAAAAACCTATCTCGCCACAATGTAGACTACCCCCCCCCCCCCCCCCCATCAAAAAACATTTCACACGCGTAAGGATTTTGTACCAATCGCTTACTAAACTATATACCTTTCTCTTCTTTCAGCTGATACTTCCAATGTGAAAAGAGGTAAGATGATTTTTTATTATTATTCTTTGTTAATTGTGATGAGTCAGCATGCATGAATAAAACCGAATCAGTTTCCTTGCACTCTACAGCTGTTAGCACCGTCCCATGAGTCTCACCGTAAGTGCATGCATAGTAATAAATAAATAACAAACAAGATAGTTAAAAGAACATTTTAATCGTCTTGCATCATTTGAATAAATCTACACGTTTGTTTTTAATAGAAGATACAACAATAGACATGTAGAAAACAGACACAGAGACAGACAGATTATGGATAGACAGGTTGACACACAGACTCAGACAGACATACACACAAGGGAATGATCAGTGATGTCACAAAATTGTGGACTGTTTACGACTAAGCAAGCATGGTTTACCAACAACCCTTAATTGCCTACCATAAATGTAGTTTTTTTTTTTTTTTTAATGTGATCTTGACACACACGATCTTTATAATACTGACTTCCTGTTTGGACATCACAAGTTATTCTTTATATATATATATTAGCAGTTATTAGAAAATTTAAGTAATTTTAAATCACCTATCATTTTGGTTTCTTCCTCATGCATGTGTCGCTCAGTGATTGGTGGGCAGTTCGGTGTCATTGGTCTGTATGTCCGAGCACGGTCAGCAGGTGAATAAGTCGTTCCGTGTGTACTCACCTTAAGCCTGGGTAGTGTCGACCCCCCCCCCCTCTACCCCCCCTCTCTACCCCCCCCCCCCACTCCTCTTTCTCCCAACCCGCTCCAAAACCATTATCTTTGTCAATGTGACTTTATCTATTTGTCTTTCCATAGTAATTATGTAAGTTTAGAAACCCAAAACAAATTGCATTATGGTGTTGAATATTACATAAGGTATGTTCCAAAACAGAGATCTATGGGAACAAGTCGAGGTGGGGGTCTTATTCATTTGGTTTGTTTTCGTTTCTTTGTTTGTTTTGTGAGTTGTTGTTTAGGGGGGGGGGGTTGGGGGGGGGAGGGCGGGCTGCGGCTTGGGGGTTGTTGTTTTTTGTTGCGTGAATATTTTGTTATTCATCTGCCACGTATATAAGTAGGAATATTTGGAAAAGCACTAACAAAGAAATTGTGTTGGGGATCCACCACCCCCCCCCCCCCCACCCCACCCCTCCAAAGTAGTGTTGGGAATCGGTCGGTATTTCACCATCGAGCATCGTTATAATCGATTTACACCAACCGATCAATTTTCGATTACACAGTCGGTTAGAATTATATGAACATAAGAAGGATTTGAATTATACGCACCGTGTACCTGTTGGTGTGTTTACTAGGATAGTCCCTACAAATCGCTGATGTTACCTACATTCTAATACCTATTTAATATAATTTTTCTTGATGTACACATAACAATATTTTTAAAACAGTAGAGCAGTCACATCTTTGTTAAAATTTTAAAATATATGTTCTCGGTGCTTCTGACCCCCCCCCCCCCCCCCCCCCACCCCACCTCTCCATGTGATCATTCATGAATCATCCCCTGCGTGCATGCGATCAACCATTTCATGTTGTGCGTGTTATGTACAGTTGTGCTCGTGAACCACGTTATCAGAGCGATTTTCAAGATCCGTTTTAACGCTGTGTTTTTAAATGTGTAGGCCCACGTCTTGGCTTGACAATAATAATTAATAACTATTATAATAATATTATTTACATTAATGTTATATTGGTAAAATATATGTGTGTTGGGGGAGGGAGGGAACCTTTTATTTGTAGTAAATAAAGAGTATAGCAATATACACGTGTCTGTACATTTAAGAGTGTGTATGTAACTCTTCTAGTGAGTAAATTTACATGAATAATAATTATATTATTATTTATATATATTTTATTAAAACACATTCCTTTGGACTGTATTTAAAAATTAAAAATGAATGTATTGCATGTGGAATCAAAACCATTCATTATTATAAATTGTGTGCAAAAGATCAAAGACTGCAACGGTTCATAAAGGTCAAGTTGAAAATACATATTATATTCTCATATATGAAGGGCTGAAAGAACATCTACTACCGTAAATATTCCAATAAACGATACTAATAATGAACATATTTATATATTTAAGGTACACGTGTCATTGTTTTTAAATCTTAGCAAAGGTTTCTAAACTGTTTCCATCTTGCTTTCTTATTCTCTTTTGTTCAGGAACGGGGAAAAGTTCTTCTTCGCTGGAAGGTGTTAGACATGGTGGTGCGTCCGGACTATGCAGTGGTATCACTACACACTTAGTTATGTTTTTATCAATACTTTTTCTTCAACGGGTGTCATGACCTTGGTGTGTGGTGGAGATTCGTCTTGGAGTATAGTGCAATATTCTGACATTAGGAATACAAGGACGTAAGAAACCCGACACGAGAAGCAATCGCCTGGATAGAAGAGACAAATGGAGTTGATGACGTCATTCTCTGCCATTAGAGCGGGAAAATATCTTTGTACCAACATTTCAAAAATGTAATGCGTAGAGGTATTTCGAGGGATTATTTGTCAATAGCATTTAAGGCATATGCACACAAATTCTAGACATATGGATACAAAACAAATTATATCTTTGAACCAAGATTGAAAACTTAAATGCGTAAAGATATTTCAAGGGATTATTTTGCAAAACCTGTAAGGTATATGCTTACAAATTCTAGAAAAAGTATGCAAAACAAATTAGTTATTTGTATTGGCATCAATGGGATTATTAGGAACTTCACTAAATCCTAAAGGCATATGAATACAAATTATTTAATTACAAAAATGAAGTTCCTTATACAATAGTGGAATTATTATCAAGACCTTCATGGCATTTGAATACAAATACGTCACAAATGGACGTTCACATATGGTTGTTTTTATTGAGTAATAGTGTTAACTTGAATATTAGATTGTTCATGAGCACTAGATGATCTTGAGAAAGAACACCAAGCGTTGAAGATGGTGACTTGGTTATGTTCGTATCTATTGCAAATGTCATAAATGCTACTTGTGTTAGGCCTAGTAAATAAGAATTCGGGTTTTCTAGATCACTTCACATATAGATAAACCCGTGTCAAGCAGTGAACAAGATGAGTTTTTAAGAAGAAAAAACATGTTCACCAGGCAGATGACTGATTACTGGTTATAAGGAAATAAGAAAGTGGTTTCTTAAGACAGTGACAGTTTATAAACAAATCTGACTGCTTTATAAAAGTGGTCACTTAAGCAGGTTTGACCACACATCAGGAATAACTGACCTCATAAACGTTTTTCATGCAGCCATCTTAACTTGAGAGACTCACCATATCAAACCTGAACAAACCGAGAACGTTGTAGCCATATAACGCGGATGTCCTGCTCAAAATTACTGCATGTGTGCAAAATGATGTGGGACGTTATTTTTAAACTGAATACGCTATACAACATTATGTATGGTCTCTGTAAACGATCGACGCTACTTACAGTGGTGGCTTTTGAAAATGTGGCTCTTAGAGAGTTGGTTGGAAAGTTTCATAAAAGTGTCTGATTATCAGAATTGCCGTATTCATTATGAAATGCCTAAGAGCAGTTGCGTTGAACATTTTAGAAGCGAAACCGTAAATACAGCAGTAGGAATTAGCTTCTGAAATGTGTAATATTTGAAACGGGTTTTGCCTTACAGCAGTGACAGTATCTATAAACGGAACAGGTTGTGAGTATTCGGGTTTGTTTACCCATGATGCAGTGCGATGTTCACGTCGAACTTCGTGCGACTGTTTGATCCTGTCATATCACGTGATTAGAATTTTGTATTGTCAAATCTATTGTATATATCTATTGTGTGTTTATATATACGATTGTGTCAATGCAGTCACAGTTGCAAGTTGTAACCTGGTTGCGTTTCTTTGCGAAACGTCATCAGCCATGTAATTTGTACTTTGAAGTTACATATTGAATCTAAGTTCTATTTATAGATATGATATTATTCAGTATAGATGTAGTTCTTGTTATTCATAAGAGTGGTTCGTTGTTATGGGAATAAAGTAACATTTTATTTTGAAATCATGGGTGTTTAAAAGTCTCATATACCGTATAACCGGAAATTTTCGTGGTCTTAATTTTTCGTGGTTTGGGGTATAAAAACATTTCAAGGTTTCTTATTTTCGTCGTTTGCCAAATCTAAATTGAAAGTGATTTTATTTTCGAGTTTTAGCAAGTCTAGTTGCGAGAATACATGCTATTCTAAAATAAAAAAGTTAATTGCCGCCATTCAAATCCATTGAAGACAATTATGTGATCGAAACAATATTGTTATAATCTTCGTTTTCAAGCAGATTTCCCTTCATAGATAACTACTTAAATCGGCAAGAAACGTGTTTGTGTATTTTAAAATTATTACTTAATGTTTGCGAGTTTGCCTGTTTTAAAACGCGTTTTCTTATTTTCCAGAAAGTGGCACAAGTACTTTTTAAAACAAAATGTCCATAAAACAACGAATCACTTAATCATCAGCCATAAACACATTATGAGCTCGGCCCGACCAGGCGCGGATATAGTGGGGGGGCCCAAGGGGCCCGGGCCTCCCCCCCCCCTATTTTTGGGGTCAAGTTATTTTTTATTTTTTTTACTATAGCATACACTAGAGTGGAATTACACAAAAATGCACTTATTTCCCAAGAGTCTTTAAATTATATTGTATGGTCCTACAAGTTTTCGTTGATTTCGACAGAGGAATGACTTACCAATATCATCGACGATTTTACGTGACCTGAAATATACTAGTACACCAGTTGCAGAAAGAAAGAAATGTTTTGTTTAACAATATACTCAACACATTTTATTTACGTTTATATAGCGTCAGAAATATGGTTAAGGACCACAAAACAATGAGAAAGGAAACTCGCTGCCGCGACTCCAGGGGCTACTCTTTCAGATTAGCAGCAAGATATTACATACCATGGCTGTTGATACACATTGGCCCAGTTGTTCAAAGCAATGTATATTACTGAAACAACTGTTTCGATATTTCTTCCCATTTACCGGCAGCCGCAGTCAACGGAAAACCAGCCTAATATGGGAAGGAGAGATGACCACTTTAACTTTAAAAAAAAGAAGAGACCAGAGTTTATGAAATTTTGAAGATAACAAAAACAGTATGACAATACCAAAAACATACCAAATATAGCTATTTTGTTACTCAGATGCGAGGAAATCGCGTTTCAGGCCACTTAAATTTCAAAATTTCGCGGGGGAGCATGCCCCCGGACCCACCTAGGAATCTCGGGGCCCCCCCTATTTAAAAATCCTGGATCCGCGCCTGCCGACGGTGTATACTTGTTGTCAAAAGTAACGCATTACGGAGGAACTGGATCCGGGTTTTTTATTAACTGTTGTTAGTTTTGTTATAGAAACCATATGTTATAATGATCATAATATTTTCTCCTAAAACCATTTCTGTTCTGTTACATACAAGGTAACTCCAGAGTGTATGGGAATTCAGGACATCTATCGACGGAAAGTGCAGAAGAGCGCTTAATCCTAAACGGCTTGCAACGAGCCAACTGTTAGTCATATGACCTTTTTTTAGATACGTGGTTAAAGTTTTACAGTCCTCAGTAAGCAGTGTACGTTACCCCTGGTTCCGTGCTTATAAAACTTTAATAATTTAGACACAAACCTCTTGTGATATTATATGCTTGTATGGCGTTGACACGACGTTCAAGTCTTAAGATTTTAAAATGTGTATTACAAGTATAGGATTTGGTTGAAAGTTGGTTTCTTTCTTATAATATTCATTTCTGATGGTTGTCCTAGAAACTTAAGACTGTCGTTTTGTTTACTCATATGACAGAATTGGGATGGGGTGGTTTACTGCTGCAGTATGGGCTACTGTTATCGATTTCAAACAAGGGGTATTTTATATGCATCTTCGTCATATGATTGTTTAATATACCACCTGTGGAGTAACCATTGGGCAGATTAATTCGTATATTTATTTTATACCACCGTTATAGTTATTTTGCAAATGGTTGCTATGTAAACAAAATTGCAAATAGCTATTATTGTCAATTCACACCTAAGAAAGAAGTGATGTTTATGCATTTACATGTACATACACATTTTGTGTGGGGGTGTATATTAGCTATATAGTGTCATATCCCTGAAATGGCTAAACAAACAGCAAATTTTGTTACTGGATATCTTATCTGTAAATGATTAGTTCATGGTATTCTATGTATATTTTGCACGATTACTGAACAGGAAGTGCCTTGTACTATACTTATCATTGTCACAAATCGTGCTTTCGGGTGTTCTGGGGACCTAGGCAGTCAGAATTCTTAAATAAAACAGATTGAAAGTGTCATGGTCATAGCTGAAGGCAACTATATAGTTTGGAGAAGTTTAAAATTCAATCGATAATATACAGTGCGATTTTGCAATATTACAATAGGGTAAGACTGCAGAGAATTTACAAGTCATTCACGATTCCTTTTTTAGTTCGCTCCCTTCATTTTTATATGGACTGCCCTTATCGTTTATATATGATAAAACCTCTTGGTGCTAACGCTGTTTTGACACTGATTCATGAGTGCTTATCATCACAGCTTTATGTATTCTAATGAGCTCTGTCTAGTGCTGGTTTTGATTTAGTAAACTAGTCTGGGAGTGGCAGTCCTCTGTGGCGGTGCAGGAAGGATGTATTGTCCAATAAAGGATCTTCTCAGGAGTGGCTGTCCTCCTATAAACGAGGCACTAGATGGAGATTCATGGAAGCTAGCACTATTTTGCCAACTGCTTATTCGATTCTGATTGTGCAGAGATACTATTATCATGATTTTGTCATTCAGATTCTATGATGCTTTAAGAGAAAGACTGTTGGTGTTTCTTGCTTGGTGTGTAAGTCAGAATTCAAGAATAATCCCCGGGTTTTTTGGAAGCAAACCTTAACTGGCGACTAGCTTTATCTTTACTATAGGCTATATCACACCTCGCCATTTAGTGGGAGCCATCACTCTCGTTCCCCATCACTCACTGATACTAGTTCAAGGTAAGTGTTACCTCCCAACCAAAACTATATTTACGCGCCTATATCCACTGTAGGTTCAGGCACGTCCATCCCGATCGCTACCCCCGACAAATGTCGGTTGTATCGATAGGGACAGAAAGAGGGTTGTTTGAATATTGGGGGAAATTTAGATTTCAAAATGGGGGAAGGGAGATTATTAATATTTTTGCGTCTGTCCAAAACAAAATACAGGAGGCTATTGCGCAGTAGTTAATTACTGGCGCATTTTAGAGCGGGCATTTGGTACAAAAAGAAAGTGAAAGAGAAAATATAATATAACTTAATTTGATTATTTACAATTAAACTGTATTATTAAGTATATGCCCTTCAGTTTTTAAGGTCATCAAATGATTGAAAATACTCACAATCCTAAGATATGTTGTTAAGATATCCGCCGTCCACTCCGCGTGTTTGTAAACCCTTTAATGTTTACGAACCCAGAAACGACTGAAAGGAAACACGTGTTTACCTAGCCGCCCTGAGCATTGATAGTCAGAAGACTAGACAGCTTGATTAAAACCTAATATTAAAAATATACGTATAATACATTAGTTAAAATATATATTTAATCTCTCCTAAGCACTTGAATTTATATGGTATCAATATGCCAATATCTTAAATGACTTCCCATGATCTAATTTAGGTGCCAGTTACATTTAAGTACAATAGTCTTTGCCGTCAGCTATGACCATGCATCTTCAACTGTTTCGTCTGACTTCGCTGCTGTTTCAATGAAGGGCGGCGTTTGGCTCGAATGTATTGTGTGGTGTGAATGTATCGTTGCCGAAACTGTGTCAATAGTTGTGCGCACCTGCACTCACTCTCTAAATACTCTTTTCGAACTCGGCTGCATTACCTTGGACGTCAATATTTGGGGCGTCTTAAAGTGTACTCATATTAGTACTCTTCGGGGTGTTTTTTAATGTCTTTGTGAAAGTGTGTGTGTGTGTGGTGTATGTGTGTGCGTGTGTGTGTGTGAGAGAGTGTGTGTGGTGTATATGTGTGTGTGTGTGTGTGTGACGTATGTAGTCGTGTATATACGAATGTATGTTTATTTGTGTCTGTGAGAGAGAGAGAGAGAGAGAGAGAGAGAGAGAGAGAGAGAGAGAGAGAGAGAGAGAGAGAGAGAGAGAGCAAGCAAGCAAGCATGTGTTTATGTGCGTGTGTGCGTGTGTTAACAGCATTCAGTTAAGTACCAGAGCACTCCGTAATTTATCTATCAGAATCCATATACAAAAGAATTCATGTATATGTACGTAACAATAGATTCTAGATGTATTATTTAACACTGATGTACATGTAGATCATTGAATGTAATACAGACTTATTTAAAACACGCTTGGTTCTCTTCACTCTTGTTTGTTCAGTAAAGGGTGGGAAAGAATGGAATGGAAACTTGCAATGGGTTGAAGAATCAAATTCCATCAGTGAAGGGTCAAATGTATGTCTCTTCGCAATCACAGCCAGTGTCCCAGTATGTATACCAAAAGCCGTGGTATTCAATTTCATTTCATTTGTACTTAGTGTATATCCAATTAGATTCAAACACTCTGTCCTGGGCATACACTTAGCTATCTGGACGGTCTATCCAGAGGGTTAGTGCTTAGTGAGTGAGACGTTGGTGTAGTAGTCTTGCACCTACTCACTAGCATGTTAAAACTTGCTCTGGGTGGGAGCCGGTTCCCGGGAGGTGAACCCAGTAGCTACCAGCCGTATGTCGGATGGCTTAACCACTATACCATTAAGACCTGCTGGAATGTAAGGTAAGGTAAGGTAAGAGTGTTTAACGTGCACATTCAGAACAAGCTGTTGTAGCGCACGCCTGTCCTGGGCACACGTGCCGGCCCCGTCCAGGACAGGAAATGGGTGGGGTGGGTTGGAGGGGGGACCGCCTGCACTGGCAGGTGCAAGAGATCAAGAGCAATCCGACAGTAGCCGGAATGTAATGACCTAGCAGGGTTTTTTTTTATATTGGGGTTCATTTACATCTGCTCCAGTGAGATGATTGCGTCCAAGCGACATGGTCTATCGAGGTCATCTGTACCATGATCATGTCTTTCCAACGCCACGGATCTTCGGGGACGCAATGTATTTAAATTCTGATTTCTTCCTTTCGCAAGTGGCTAATTTCCCGGCAACAAATGACTGTTTATCCACTACTTACCTCGGTTCATCCTGGGGTCACCTTAATTAATTACGTTCATTAGCGGCCAGCACAGGAGGCTTTGTGTGCTAATGGAAAAGGACAGGGCAGGTCATTACTCTAGGTGCGTTCAATCGTCTGAAGGGCAGGCTTCACGGATCACTCGCTAAGGCCATGGCTAAGTAGGCACATTATTTAAACAGAGGCTAACCATGCTAATTTGATTTTTAAATTAGTATACTGTGTTACACCGCAATACGGCATTCGGGATGACACATCAAAAACGAGCATGGCATTTAATTGACTGTGGTTATCAAAAGAATAATGATCGTCTTTTAGAGGATGTAAAATTATTTGAAATCATAGGTTTCTGTTTATCGAGTAATTGTCGCTGTAATAATTATACGGTAATGGTAATTATAGTAAGATGCAATTTTGTGACAGTATGTTGTTTTGCCATTCCAACTAGAGTTCTACGACTAATGCAGAATATAAAGCGGTTCAGAAGGTCATACTTCCACGAATGTCAAAAATTGCCATGTTCAGTTCTTAAGTATTAAAGGTGCATAGACCTTTAAAGTGATAGACTCTAGTTTATAAACACTTCTGCGTATTTTTACACTATTAAAGTAGTTTTTGTTGATATTCATGGGTTGAAACTAGGGTCTGCGACTTTAAAACATTGTAAGTTACTTCGGGTTGGTACTTAAAATATCCCGATTAGAATATCCATCTCTATACATCATGTGTGATTTTGGTTGTCCTAATGACAACAACTCAATAGTGACAATAGAGATATGTTTCCTTATTCAGTTCGAGAACTGATCCGTCGAGATGTTTTTCGTTTTCGCTCTCATTAAAGTTTGTTTTGTTTAACAGGTACCCCCTAGACACCACTAGAGCACATTGATTTATTAATCATAGGCTATTGCATGTCAAGCATTTGGTAATTTCGACATACAGTCTTAGAGAGGAAACCCGCTACATTGTTCCATTAGCAGCAAGTGATCCTTTATATGCACCATCTCACAGACAGGATAGCACATACCACGGCCTTTTATATACCAGTCGTGCGGCACTGGCTGGAACGACAAATATCCCAATGAGCCCACAGGCGGGGTTCGATCAAACACCGACCGCAAATCAAGCGTTCTCCCTCTCGTGGTCATACAAGCATAACTTTGTGTTTCGAAGTATATGGGATCTGGATCTGTAGGCAAGTGCAGCATAAATAGCGAAAGGTCTGTCGAAGAATTCAATACATGACGGCCGATCTGTTGGCCGAGTTGGCATTGGAATACTAAATAAATAAGCCTAGTTCGGATCAGATCTAACTGGTATGTTTTGAATATTCTGTCACAATGAAACGTCTGACACAACCGAGCTCCAGAGTCTGATTCCCGTAAGCTGATTACAAGAACGGAAACCGGTACGCCTGGACTGATGATAATGGCATAGGCCCAAAACAACCTGAATCTGGATCTGGATCTGGATGTGGGTCTGTGTCCGGCGAGTATGGAAATAGGCGAGGAAAAAAAAAACCGCACTGAATCGAACGTGACAATTCTCGCTCTAGCCAGTGCGCCACGACTGGTACATCAAAGGCCGTGGTATGTGCTATCCTGTCTATGGGATGGTGCATATAAAAGATCCCTTGCTGCTAACTGAACAGAGTAGCTCAGGAAGTGGCGACAGCGGGTTACCTCCCTCAATATCTGTGTGGTTCTTAACCATATGTCTGACGCTATATAAGCGTAAATAAAATGTGTTGAGTGCGTTGTTAAATAAAACATTACCCTCCTTCTTCGAATGTGACAAATGTGCTGGGCCTTGTTCCACAAAGCGATCTTAGCGCTAAGATTACCTTAAGTGCATATGTTAGCTGTGCAGTTACGGTGATCTTAGGGCCAAGATTGCTTCGTGGTACAGGACCCTGGTGTAAACTACAGATCTGGCTACAGACGACATAGAACATGAGCTATATTTTCACACAGCCAGACTGGCAGGAGCTGACACACAGTCGAGGTGTTCTTAATAAACAACAGGAATTCTCATGATTATTGTTGATGTTTATAGAAAACAAAATACATCAGACACGGTGTCTTTGTCATACTCGTCAGACCCACAAATGACGCGTGTGCAGAGATCGAAACCCCTTTTGGGTTTTAGGCGATAAGGAATTTGTTGAAGATTATAAGCTCAGAGAAAAACTCCATGTGACTAAAGGCGACGCCACACAATACGAGTGCTCCGTACGATAATGGCGATTGCATATAATGGTGAAAAATATGATGAAGTCGTAATGGTTGTCTTCGTACGCGACAATCGAATCGTGTAGAATATGTGCAACAAAAACTATTCGAAGCGCGTTTTAGTCAAACATACCGTACAGTGTTGTAAGAAGACACAAAGAAAAGGTTTAGTTGTACTTCTGTCTATTTATACAATAGTCTTAAAGGTAGTACTAAACCAAATAACTTCCGGTTGGGTCAAAGTTCGAGGTGTACCAAATTTTGATAGAGAAGTTAACACCACACGTCCTGTGATTGGTGATAAATATGAGTGTGTTGGTTGTAAAAAAAAAAAAAATGTTTCATCTGAGCAAAAAAACAATTATGCAATTTTATTTCATCTAGTACCACTGCGTCAAGTAGCCATGTGCTTGAAACATCTATGGGGTACCTGTAAAACAAAGTAGTCAAATTGTGTGCGGACTAGAGTAGACGCTACCCGTTATCCCTGAAATGAGCAGCTTGACCCCCAATGTTTTCTGATTCACTTTAAGGGTGAGGGGTTGTAGTATTTATATCCGTGGTGTTTATGTCGATTGATACACTGCGGGTAGGAGTGTTAGCCACATATGTTACTATTGTCGTCTATGGGATTTGATTTGGTAGTATACACCCTAAAAATAACCATAATGTATTAATGATACAACTATGCCCAAAACTGTACATGCATAATATGCATAATATTGCATGCAGAGTGTTGGACTACGCTTTAATGGATTTATGATTAATGCTTCGTCAATCATCGCAGATCGACGGATCAATGATCCAACTAATAATGTATTAATAACTCCACCAATATGTACAAAAAATCGATCGGTACCAAACCCTTACAAACTGAGAAACGCCGGGAAGCTGTGTAAATAACGCCAATGACCGCTAATAGCTTTTCGGCATACGATCAGCTGGATAGGAAGAGAAGTTAAGGAATAGGGAGGAAAGACTTTGTAGTATGCTTTGGGTTCAATCAATGATTTCGACGAAGCGTAACGCGGAACAGAATTAAGGCAGTGTGTAACATTCTGTATATTACCTGGTCTGCGGGTGGCTCTCGTAGAACACGGCTTTTATTGACCTAAATCAAAACACGTCACAGGTTCTGTTATTGCAATGATGTGTGGAATTGCAATTAGAATGTGATTTAATTTCAGATAATTTTATAGTGGGTTTGGTTGTTGTTGTTGTTATTGTTGCTGTTTGTCTGTTTTTGTGTTTACTTTTGTGTTGTTTTTTTTGTTTGGGGGGGGGGGGGGGGGGGGTAGGTGGGGGCAGGATCTAGAAGTGCTTACGTCGTAGAATCGATTCGTCCATTATATTCAGCTACAGTTCTAATTATTTAGTTAGCCTTAGCATCTTTTAATGGCGAAGAGTTACATTAGGGTAAGTTACTCGAGGCAACTATATGAATAGTCTCCCTTTGAACCCACGCATACAGCGCCGCCAGTGCTTGGTAATAGAAAGAAAAGGGATGTTTGTTCCATGACTCATTGGTAGCTATGAGACATGATAATGATGGCACATGGTGTAATTTGAGCAGAGACGAAAATACTCTCTCTCTCTCTCTTTCTCTCTCTCTCTCTCTCTCTCTCTCTCTCTCTCTCTCTCTCTATCTCTCTCTCTCTCTATCTCTCTATCTCTCTCTCTCTCTCTCTCTATATATATATCTCTCTCTATCTCTCTCTCTCTCTCTCTCTCTCTCTCTCTCTCTCTCTCTCTCTCTCTCTCTCTCTCTCTCTCTCTCTCTCTCTCTCTCTATCTCTCTATCTCTCTCTCTCTCTCTCTCTCTATCTCTCTCTCTCTCTCTCTCTCTCTCTCTCTCTCTCTCTCTCTCTCTCTCTCTCTCTCTCTCTCTCTATCTCTCTCTCTCTCTCTCTATCTCTCTATCTCTCTATCTCTCTCTCTCTCTATCTCTCTCTCTCTCTCTCTCTCTCTCTCTCTCTCTCTCTCTCTCTCTCTATCTCTCTCTCTCTCTCTCTCTCTCTCTCTCTCTCTCTCTCTCTCTCTCTCTCTCTCTCTCTCTCTCTCTCTCTCTCTCTCTCTGTCTCTCTCTCTCTCTCTCTCTCTCTCTCTCTCTCTCTATCTATCTATCTCTCTATCTCTCTCTCTCTCAATTGTGCCCTTTTGTCCTTATGTTCATTTCCCGTTAGTCCCCCACCCCGAAAAATAGTTCATGTGTCTGTCCTTGATGTAATGTGAGTAAAAATAAATCTACCACCATAAATGCTTTGAGACTTGGACATGAAGGCGAGATTTTGTTTAGTAGTAAAGCATTCGCATGAGGTTACGTGGGATGTAGGATCGATGCCATCGGTGGAAACACTGGGTGGTATCCGCTACCGAGTATTTGGTTAAACTGCATATTAAAGAGCCTACGGCAATCGGCAATGCCGTGGCGATTGCCGTGGAATTGTTAGTTGTCTACGGCACGTTTTTGCCTTGGACTATATTCAGGGTTTTTTTTCAATGGCAAGGGTTTTTTTTGCCGTGGACATTTTCTTAATGGCAGGGATTGCCCTATCGACTGAGTCCTCTGTGGCCAAGTGATAGAATTTCTATAATTTCGATAGATATTTGCTCGAGTCTTCTAGCGGTGGTCTACGCTTTGACCACGTGGTCAAAGTGTAGACCACAGCTACAGGACACTCGATCTAGACAGATACCTAATGGCAAGAGTCCTAAACAAACATTCTTTTAATTTTCTTGTTTCGACAAACGTCTGAGAACAATCTATTAAAAAACAACTTGTTGTTGTTGTTGTTGCTGCTGCTCTATATGGTGTTCCAGGAATATTGCTTTTACTAGAACTTTGAAGAAAGACTACCATGAACGTTTTTTGTTGTTTTTTTAGATTAACAACTAGATGTTTCTTCAATTAACGTTCTCATAGAGTTCGATAATTTTACCATTCACTTCTTTTTATACAAAAAAAAAAATCATAGCTTGTTAAACGGAAAATAATACTCAACCTGACATCGATTTCCTTCTTCGACCGCCAAATTACCCAGTGATCGATAACAGAAATTGAAAAAAAGAAAAAGAAAAGAAGAAAAAAAAAACGAAGACAAGAAAATCAAACGCGGAACAGTGTTATGACTGGAGTAATTAGCGAAACACGGACCAGAAATAGCTTGGCTTCGTCGATATCGCCGAGGTATTTCTTTTCACGCGATCGTGTTTATCGTCCCCATCCCGAACACTCACGAGAGGGCGCCACCTCGGTTCGAGATCTCGTTCCTAATCTCTGGTGGTATTAAGTGCAATTTAATCAAACAAGCGAGCTTCCGCTATTTTTATGTCATCATAAGGCAGCGACGCTTTCTTTGTCTCCTACAAGGAATTGCCGGACCAATAGCGGTCAATGCCGCGCTAGGCCGAAACTTCCATCGCGAGCGTTTGTGAAAAATGTGTATATAATACGGATCTCGAGGGTCGGTAGCAACAATAGTGCAATGTCGCTCGATACTTGTACGTTTTCATAGCAATTTTAAAGCGAATGGACGCGGCTTTATAAGTGCAAGGATGACGGATCCTAGTCTTGTTATTATGGTCCAGGCCTCGATCACTAAAACTGATCATAGCTACGATTAATTGTAGTGATGTACGATCGATGTTCACATCGCTGACACGTTTCGTTTGAAACTGCGCCACGATGCAGTTTTCAAGATTAAAATAGTTTGTGTCAAGAGATAAAAGAATGCATTGGATACTAACAGTTTTGTGAACTCTCGCTTGTGTTTGAAAACCTTTGTATTAAATTTGTTAACACGATCATTCCCAAATGTACAATAAATACGCGTTCAATCCATTATATCCGTGTTGTGACGAATTATTTTCCAAAGTAAAAGAAAGGACCTGTTTGTTTAATAACACCCGAATCGTAGATATTTGTCGTCAAAATTGAATTTAGTTTGACGATAAATGCATTGGATTAAGAACGCCTCAGTACATTAGTAAATTACAACTACTTTGTATCTATCATTTGGCTTGTTCCAGCCAGTTTATCAAAGGCCGTGCTATGTGATATCCTGTCTGTGGGATGTTGCATCTAAAAGATTCCGTGCTGCTCCAGGACAGGCGTACACTACAACAGTTTCTTCTGAATGTGAACGTAAAACTCTATGACATGACATGATAATCAGATAAAACAAAAACCCCTCCCCCACCCACCCCAAACCGTTTCCTGTCCTGGACGGAGGAGCCGGCGAAAGTCGACACCTGCGCCCATGACAGGCGTGTGCTACAACAGCTTGTTCTGAATGTGCACGTTAAAACCTATGACCTGACCTAACCTAATCAGAAAGAGTTGCCCATCGCATCGAGGCAATGGGTTTCTTCTCTCATTATCAGTGTTGTCCTTTAGCATATGTCCGACGCCATATAACTATAATTAAAAATACAGTAATTCCTATCAGTTGTCACTTCAATTCTATAGATATTTCTATATAGCGAGAACAAAATCTCAGCCGCTATACCGAATAGCAACTATGTATTATTTTACATGCAAAACACCTTATATATTGACCCACGGGAGCAGTTATGATATTGGCAAAACATCCTTTTGACTCTACCATGTTCATAGATACGATTTTGAAAATTCTAATAATGGTTGTCGTTCAGATTTTCAGGACCACACATACTATAGCCTTTAATATACCATGTGCGGGATATATTTCCCTATTTTAAGAAACAAGGATGACCTGGCCTATATATTCTAGACCACACACATTTTAAGACATGTGGTTGCCCTTCCAGTCTGGCCGACATGATATCTTAAAGCCATCGTTAGAAGATCTGACACAAGACAACGTCATGTCATGTCCAGATGACCTTTTCTCGCAACAGTTATTTCCAATTAGTTGTAGTATATTTTATGCTGTCGAATTTTTTGTTAGTGGTCTTTGGTCGATTGAACGAAAGGTTATCTAGATACGTAACAACATTGCATTTGATTAGATCTACGTAGAGAACTGAAAGGATTGTTATTTTACTACGCTATAGCACACGTAATCAAGGCAACACTTTTGGACGTTATCGACATACAGGCTACTTTTACCGATTTTATCCAAAGGATTGCACATGTTTCGTCCTTTAACATAATGATTTTGATTTGTTTTGATTAACGACACCACTAGAGCACATTGATTTATTAATTGTCGAGTATTGGATGTCAGACATTTGGTAATTTTGAAATTCAGACTTAGAGAGGAAATCCGCTACATTTTTCCATTAGAAGCAAGGGATATTTTATATGCACCATCCCACATACAGGATAGCACATACCTCTGTTTTTAATATACTGACTGGAACGAGCCAAATGACAGAGACAAAGTAGCTGTAATTTAAAAATGTACTAAGGTGTTCTTAGGCCAACATACAACAATATACGATATACCAGTCGTGGTGCACTGGCTGAAACGAGAAATAGCCCAGTGGGCCCATCGACGGGGATCGATCCTAGACCGACCGCGCATCAACCGAGCTCTTTATTACTGGGCTACGTCTCACCGCTATAGGTTCTAATAGAGCAAATCAATTCCTATTGCCGATAATAAACTGATATAAGCAGCGTATCAACACACCCAGGAAGTACAGCAATAAAAAGTGTGGCACCTCACATCTAATCTATTTCCAAGAAAAAGGGGGGGGGGGGGGGGTCACATACTATTTAAGAGATTTAAATCATGTTTTTAATAGTAACCTAAATTTTTGCTGAAATTGCAGTTCCATTTCTGGGGGTAGCCCGCATTAGTTTCAACCTGCATATATACTGCATATCAACTGTATAACAAATAAAAGTGTATTTATTTATTGTCAATAGACAATAGTATTCGCACAAATAATCAATGTCACATATTACTACCAATCAAACCCACGGTTGTTTTCACTCCGTACTCCGAATTTGACAGGGAACTCAATTTTGTTTGATGCCATGCAACCTATAACATATTAGTCACATATTATTTGTGGGAACATGAACAATGCAATGGGTTTCCGGAAGGCATTTTAGGGAAGATTTCTACCACGAAGCTGAGTTCTACTCCATGATGAAGACCTAACAATACTAGTGGCAAGTCGGATTTGGCTATGAGCTTATACTACATTTTGTTTTTAAAAAGTCCGCATATACTGTGTCAAATTAAAAACTTCACAATCTAAAATTTGAATAAAGTCAATGGGTGTTGAAAGCAGGTATTTTTCAGGAATAAATATTGTAATGGCAATGTCGACACTCCATTTGAAGCCCATCACAGCCTACGTGACCCGATACATAGCACGTGCACAGCACCATTGAGGCAAAATTGGTTTTGCACGTACCACTGGTCACGTGACTACAATAGCACACGTGTTTTCATCGTTACTTGCTCACAGTAGTCAGACACGAAAAGACATTAAAACGATATTTTTTACAACCTGTTTCGATGCCACGTCTGTTGAGGCCCATTTTGTAATAAACGACCAATTTTGTAATATGTACCCATTTTGTAATGAAAAACGACCCATTTTGTAATAAGTACCCATTTTGTAATAAAAAACGACCCATTCTGTAATAAACGTAGGTACCCATTTTGTAATAAAATCGGACCCATTTTGTAATAAAAAATAGGTACCCATTTTGTAATTTAAAAAATGCCCATTCTGTAATAAAGGCTTAAAACGTCAGAATACGACATAGATGTTAAATATATACAAATTGAAATAATTTTAAACTTTGTGTTTAGATTTTTTTTCAGTGGTTGGGAGTTCGTCAGGGGTACGAATATGTCTTACGGTTGATTCTGTAAGTGAACCTATTCAGTTTTTTTTCCGTTCATCCATTACTCCAGACCGCTCGCTTGTAAAAACTGGTATACTAAAAGCCCTGGTATGTACTAACCTGACTATGGAAAAGTGCATATAAAATATCCTTGCTGTTTTTCGTAACCCATCGTGTGGTATTATCTATCATGATCGGGGCGGGATCTAGCTTAATCGGTTGAACGTTCGCCTGGGGGACTTGGGTAACAGGATAGAACCTCCTCGGTGAACACATCAATTGGGCTTTTTGCCGTTCCAACCAGTTCCTTCTTCCCCCCCCCCCCCCCCCCCCATTACGCCACGACTATTACATTATAATCTAAGTGTAGATATGTGTAAGAGAAAGTAACCTACATGAATGTGTTGTAAAAGCCGTAGCAGCTGATTAAAAACAGTGGGTTTAATCAACAACTACTTAAGCTGAAATACACTTAAACTAGTATTCGTCAAAAGTGATTTCCCACTGACACTCCCTCCCCCCCCCCCCCCCCCAGCCGCCCTACCCCATCCCCCACCCACCACGAGAAAGTGAACAATACACATAAAACACATGTGATCATTCAGCCGATGGTTGTGGAAGTTAATTCTACAATTATTGTGTACAGGTACTGTCCATTAAACCGATTTACCGCTTACACTGTACTTTAGTTTTGCCGCCTGACTATGTGCTCATATGCGGTCTTGAATGCATATATACAGGGGACAATATTTCGAAATCTGAGGTAACCGGGAGTCGGTTCACGTGGTTTTTACCTAGGTAACCAATTGTTCGGTTACGTTAAGTATATTTGCGTAACCTGTGGATTACCTGCTCGGTTATCTCAAAGTTACGTTGAAATTATATTTTAAATACATAATTTTTAGCTCAAACATTAAGTTAAAACAAAATACAAAAGAAAACGTTTTATAAAACAGTTTCTTTAATGCTTGCAAATCGAAAGAAGTGACTTGTAGATGTTTCTTTTGTTTTCGTACGATCGTAGCGTTGTAGATTATTATTATTATTGTTATTATTATTATTATTATTATTATTCACTACTTGCCATCGGGATCGCAAAAAGTAATCTTTAGTTTCCCGAATCTAAAAAACACTGTCCTCGGGCATCGGGCCACCGTATTCTAGAACCTCTGTGCAGCTTGCTGAAGTTAACACTATTAGCTCAGTACTGAAACAAAATAGATACATTTGGAGGGAAAATGCCCATTCCCTGGATCCTCTGAAGAATAATGCAAAACGCTCAGTCACTCACTGGTGCATGATTAGACTAATAATTTGTTATATATAAATAACAAATAAAGGCCACCATTTGTCACTGATAATATGTAAAATTTATTATACAGCAGATTTAAAACCCCCCACTAAAAACCCAAACAACAAATGTCCAGTTCCTCTGACCTATAAAACAGGCTACTCATTGGTGCATGATTAAATTAATAAAAATAAATCTTATAATAAAGACCACAATTTGACATTGATATTTTGCGGTGGCTATACTACTTTCACTTTATGGATGGTACTTCTATACTACAGTGACGTTCCAAATGTTTGTTATTTAAAGCTCATTATGCGATGTTAGTATTTTTCAGCTTTTGTGACATTTTTTGCATTTTTTGTTTACGTTAAAACCGTTTTCAACCTTTGTAAAATTATAGGCAATCCAATATTATGTCTACATATATTCCTTTAGATATAGAATAGCAGCAGATAATTTAAGCGCCTTAGCGGTCCGTGCACATTTCTTTAAAACGTTTGGCTGGTCTCTATTCTGAGCCTTCGTCGCAAGTCACAACCGTGGCAATATACCGTTGTCTACTAGTTTTCCGCACATCAAGTATCTAAAATCGGTGTAAAACATTTGTCAGAATACTAGTAGTATGTCTGCACGAATAAACCTGTAATCGTGAAGTCTGCAAGTTTTAATTTCTCAATGTCTACAGGTCACGACGTAACCGATTTGCGGTTCGCGTAAATTTAATTTTGCGTAACCGACACGCGAACAGAACGGCGGTTCGCGTGAAATATTGTGCCCTGTATATATATATATATATATATATATATATATATATATATATATATATATATATATATATATTTCTAAACTTCTATGTACATTTGCTAATAATCCCATAAATATGAACATTTTAAATATATACAGTGTAATAATATTACAGAATTTTGAATAAAAATATTATGTTTTCAACTCGCCGCTTTAGCGGCTACTTTATCAAAGGATCTGAAAAAAGAAAATTGATGTGTAATCTATAGTACGAATAAACAACATTTAGTTAAAAGTAAACTGATGCAAATTAAGGAGAATTCAAGGGCTGGGGTAGAAAAATGTGCAGCTTACATATGCATTCATTGGATTGTGTATATGTATTCATTCACCTTTGTATTATTTTAGCTAGGATCCAAATTTTCATCCATACGGAGAGTATAATCAATGCACGACAAAATAATCATCTCCTGTTTTAAATGTATATGTGTTTCAATTCAATTATTTTATTGCTTTAAGCTGTAAGCTTATCAGCACAGCATATATACACAGTATGTATAAACGCACAAGAGAATCCAATTATTATATTCATCAATTACACGCTTTTGGTTTTCATGTTAGGTAATAATACAATGAAATATATAAACTAAATGTTACCTACATGCATAAAAGTATTACATTCACAAACAGTATAAAAGAAAAGTGACAACTAGTATGCTTTTAGACAAGAGAGTGCCTTAACTTATAATTTTTATGCCTAACTAATATACTTATCAATATTAATTAAATCTTTAATGTATGCTTCTTTAACATCACAAAGTATTTTAATCAGCTGTTGCTGTTCCGATAATTATGATACAGACTACCCACACAAGCTACTATTTTTGATACACAGCTGTAGAACATACTTGGTTCTTCATACCCCAACCGAATAGCACTGGTTGGAACAAGAAAACAATGTATATTTAGGGGGTTAGCGTTAGAAATTTCGTATCCCAGGCGAACCATCGACCATCGAAATAAATCTAAACACAAAGTTTAATATTATTTCACTTTGTATATATTAAACAAAGGCCTATACCTATGTTGTAATCTGACGTTTTAAGCCTTTATTACAGAATGGGCATTTTTTTATTACAAAATGGGCACCTATTTATTATTACAAAATGGGTCCGATTTTATTACAAAATGGGTACCTACATTTATTACAGAATGGGTCGTTTTTTATTACAAAATGGGTACATATTACAAAATGGGTCGTTTTTTATTACAAAATGGGTACATATTACAAAATGGGTCGTTTATTACAAAATGGGCCCCAACACACGTCTCATAAATGTGCAGCGTAAACGTGCCGTCTGCATGTTGCACGCGGGAATATCAGTAGCTGACGTTGCAAGGACGTCGGGTTGCAGTCGACGGGCAATTTATGATCTGCGGACACGAGTACAACAAAGGGTCACCACAGCTAATCGCTCCCTCCCGGGTAGACCACGTGCAGGCAGATGACCGTCATATTGTGTTACGTCACCTTCGCAATCGTTTCATGACAGCCACAGCAACCAATAATGAACTTTTCAGACGTCGAGTGTCCGCGCAAACGATCCGAAATCGGCTGCGAACGGCTCACTTCCACGCACGGTGACCATATGTTGGACACATTTTGACTCAATTTCATCGACGTCAACGTCAAATAACACTTGCGATGGAGAGAATGGAATAGAGTCGTGTTTAGCGATGAATCAAGATTCACACAGCGATTTGCCGATGGCAGGCAGAGGGTTTGGAGACGATATATTGTTGTGTCAGTGAAGTTGACAGATTTGGAGGCGGAAGTGTAATGGTTTGGGGTCCTTTCTGTGGAAATGAACGTTCTCGATTTCTTGTCATCTGTGGCAACCTCAACGCTGCTGCATACCGCGACCAGGTGCTGGCCCAGGAACGTGTGACCTTCATGGCAACTCATGGTCCAGACCTGATGTTTCAGCATAACAACGCCAAACCCCACACGGCCATCTTGACAAGAGATTACCCGAGGAACGCGGGCATCAATGTCATGGATAGACCTTCAAGGTCGCCCGACCTGAATCCCATGAAGCACGTCTGGGATGTTCTGGGAAGACGCCTGCGCACTCAGGAACCCTCCACAGACTTTGCAGGAACTTGGTGCCTCATTAGTGGAACAGTGGTGCCGTATCCCTAATGCAGTCTTTACACGCATCAGGCAATCAATGAGGAGGCGTTGCCTTGCATTTGTGGGTACACATGGAGGGCACACGCGCTACTGAACCTGTGATTTCATCAGACGACCCTGCTTGTGAATGACCATTTTTGACTGTTTGTGGTTTTGACGAATACTGTGGGCGCATCGAACATATTTTTGACTCATCATTTATTCCTATTCTTTCTTTGGACGTCATACAATTAAAAAAAATACCTCATTTAACACGTTCTTCTGTCGTATTTGCTAATTAGCCAAGATGAAACGGTTGTGAAGTTTTCGATTTGACTCAGTATAGTAATCAAGTCTTGATGGTTGCAAACAATTCGAATGGCGTTGTCATGACGTACTCTCCATTAAAACCTGAGATTAAATTTTAAAGTTTTATAAAAACGAAGACCGATTTCTATAAGATTGGTCGATTATCATGTTGTGAAAAAGTGAATGATGCAGAACCTATTTGAGATCCGGTAATTTTACTTCTTATGAATATGTATGAATGTGTTCGAAACCTAAACTTCCATAACTGTATAGAAATTGTTGACCAGAGGGGCTCAGTGTGCTCTTTCAAGTTCCAGCCAGTGCACCACGACTGGTATATCAAAGGCCGTGGTATGTGCTATCCTATCTGTGGGATCGTTCATATAAAAGATCCCTTGCTACTAAAGCAAATATGTAGCGGGTTTCCTCTTTAAGACTTTATGTCCAAATTTCCAAATGTCTGACATCCAACAGTCGATGATTAATACATCAATGTGCTCTAGTGGTGTGGTTAAACAAAACAAACTTTAACTCTCCTTTTTTTTTTTACCAGAGCCCGTGCTTATAAAATGTCTTAGTCTAAACTCATTTATACGAATTATTCGGGGGTCTAGAGCCCCCCCCACCCACCCCCCCCACACACACACACACACCCACCACCCCCTGGCCGCCGCGGCTATACTTCATTAAAACATTCTCGTGCTAAGCACGGACGACATCTAGTATACTATAATACAGATCCACCAAATCAAAAAGACAAATAGTACGCAGGTTCTCTGTTATCAATCCCTGCTGGTGTATCCCCCCAGCACACCCCCCCCCCCCCCCACCCACACCCCCACACCCACCCACCACCCCCTGGCCGCCGCGGCTGTACTTCATTAAAACATTCTCGTGCTAAGCACGGATGATATCTAGTATACTATAATACAGATCCACCAAATCAAAAAGACAAATAGTACGCAGGTTCTCTGTTATCAATCCCTGCTGGTGTATCCCCCCCCCCCCCCCCCCCCACACACACACCACCCTCTGGCCGCCGCGGCTATACTTCATTAAAACATTCTCGTGCTAAGCACGGATGACATCTAGTATACTATAATACAGATCCACCAAATCAAAAAGACAAATAGTACGCAGGTTCTCTGTTATCAATCCCTGCTGGTGTATTCCACCCACATCTTTCATTTATTATGGGGGTTTTTTTTAAAAGATAAAAGTGAAATGACTCTCGGTGTGCCAATACTGATGCCCTACAACGATTCTGCTACTCTGGATCAATTTAACACCAGACAAGGCTGATCTCGGGACGCCATCCATTACATCTTGTATCACAAACATTGGGCTTATCGCGTATATTCATCTCATAAGTCAGAGGCAGGTTTCCGGTATGTTTACATAATTCAAAAGGTGGGTTGAAATATAAGCCTGCTTTCGTATCGAGATACACATTGACATTTCACTTCTGTGTCGGCGTCTGTCTGTCAATAAAACATGATACTTTGATAGTCTACTTTGTGAAGGGGGGGGGGGGTACAGGACTGGGGTGTCTGGGTTGGGGGGGGGGTGTCGGTAATGAATCCTCTGAAATCGATTACTTGTTTTGGGTAATCGTCAAGGCAACACGCTTCCATGTCTGATGTAGGCGGGATGTACGTCAGCGGAAGGGTGCAGGTCTGAGCCAGGATGGGTTGTAGAATCAGTATTTTTTCCCGTTCCAACCAGTGTTCAGTGACTAGTACATCATAGGCCGTGGTATTCACCGTCCTTCATATGTAAATTTGCAAATAAAAACCCATTGTTTCGTTTCAACTCTCTCTCTCTCTCTCTCATCCCAACCAGTGTCCCACAACAGGTATATATGAAAAGGCCCCGTGGCATATGGTCCTGTCTAAACGATGGAAAAAACGTTGCGGATACCACTAAGAATATAATTGAATTGTTATGCAATCGAAACGTTGAACAAAACGAAACTTCAACTGATTTTAGAGAAGAAGAAACTCCATGTCACTACCAAACACACTGCTGATTAACAGAAAGGCATCGTTTTATATTCACTTTTTTCACAAAGATAGTAGGATAGTACATAGCACGCAGTTTGTTACATCAGTCCTGGGTCTCATAAGTGAATCTATCCCACGAGCCATGGCATGTTGAAGGAACAACATATAACTGACCTACATTCCAACTCTAATACCACACCTAGCCTAGAGTAAACGGAGGGAGGGGACGCAGTCAAAATAGTCAGGACTTAGAAATACAAGACCTCCCATAGCTAGACAAAAGTTGCACCCTTAAAATATTAAAGGGGGGAGGGGTTCGTATGTTTCCTTACACCCACACCCCCTCATCACTTGATTGTCCCTGAACTCGCGACGCTAGTGTCTAGTCTGATAATTATATAAAAGAAAAGTAAAGTTTGTTTTATTTAACGACGCCACTAGAGCACATTGATTTTTAATCTTATCATCGGCTATTGGACGTCAAACATATGGTCATTCTGACACTGTTTTTAGAGGAAACCCGCTGTCGCCACATAGGCTACTCTTTTCCTTTTTTTTACGACAGGCAGCAAGGGATCTTTATTTGCGCTTCCCACAGGCAGGATAGCACAAACCATGGCCTTTGTTGAACCAGTTATGGATCACTGGTCGGTGCAAGTGGTTTACACCTACCCATTGAGCCTTGCGGAGCACTCACTCAGGGTTTGGAGTCGGTATCTGAATTAAAAATCCCATGCCTCGACTGGGATCCGAACCCAGTACCTACCAGCCTGTAGACCGATGGCCTGCCACGACGCCACCGAGGCTGGTCTATATATAAAAGAAATAACTCTATGGCCGAATTAATATTTTAAACCTGATCTCGTATTAAAACCGCCTACTGAATTATTTACACGTGTCGCTCGATACTAGATATAGCTGATTGTCATAACTAAGACGCAGGTAGGGGCGGGATGTAGCCTATTCGTAAAGCTTCGCTTGACGCGGGGTGGGGGGGAGCGGTCTAGGATCGACCCCCGTCGGTGGGCAAACTGGGTACTTTCTCGTTCCGGCAAGAGCACCACGACTGGTATATCGAAGGTCGTGATATGTACTATCCTGTCTGTGGGATGGTGCATAAAGCCTGAACGAAAAAGAAAAGAATTCCCAAATAAAAACCACGTCTCTGCACAAGGAAGAGTCGAAAGGATGTTAGACAAAGTCGTCATTGCTTTCATGATTCACTATCATGTACTTGTCCTTAGCTAAGAACCGTACCACCACTCATCTAGGAGATCCAAAACATGGTGACATGTTTCATCTCTCCTGCACCGCCTGTAGGAGGACTGCCACTCCCAAGACTAGCTTCAAAAACCTAAATGTGCACAGGATAGACTTCAATGGAATATATACAGCTGTGATGATATCAGGTGTTCGCGAAAGAGGATCATATCCTGCCCCGCTGGTGGCACTCATCATGAGCACAGCCTACGGCCATAAAGTCCACATCTGAAATGTACCAAAAACATCATAAACGCATGTACAGTTTCAAAATAGTCTATTGCATCATACATCATTAATTGAAGACTCTCGGGAGTCCTTGGATGTTATCATTGGATGTTATAATCCTGACCAAACATCTTCTTTACCAGAAAGATCCCAGGTGAGTTTATACTATATTGAGTGATTTCGGAGAAATAAAATGTAGCCTGTTATAAAAAGATGACTGCTTAATACAGGTGTCCGCTAAAGCAAGTTTCACTATACTTTAATATGGATTTTGCCCTAAAATAATTTCGTACGAAACACTTTTATTTGCTTCCATCCTCTGAACAAAACTATAAATAATTCAGATAAAGGGAATTAGAAATGTATTTATTGATATTTTGCAATTACATTTGAAACTTTTTGTTAGCTTTTTTATGCACTGTAATGTGAGTCGATTAATTCGCGCTCTGTTGTAATGGAAACAAACTGATGCTACTCCCTTTAGAAGTCTTGTAAAATATATATGATCTATAATTTAGTTCAGGGATTACCAAACACAAACGTCTGTTCTTTTAATGAAATGAGGTTATTAGACTGTTTTGACGCCGATACGGATGCACTGTCAGACACATAGATCGATGGGGTATCGTTATAATGCTGTTAGCTTCGAGCCTGATCGATACCGAGTTCAATTCCTAGTGGCGGCTGCAACCAGCAGAGTATTATTCTTAGGTTTAGTCAATTTTTTGGATATTAAAACTTAACACTTTTCAACTATTGTATATTAAAATGGAACTCTTGTCAAATGCTATATATTAAAACTTTATTTTTTCATCTATGTTAACATTTAACTCTTTTCAATTGCAGGATATCAAAACTTAACTCTTTTCAAGTGCTCTATATTAAAACAATTCTTTTCAAATGACGTAGCCCAGTGGTAAAGCGCACGCCTGGTGCGCGGTCGGTCTAGGATCGATCCCCGTTGGTGGGCTATTTCTCGTTCCAGCCAGTACACCACGACTGGTATATCAAAGGCCGTGGCATGTGCTATCCTGTCTGTGGGATGGTGCATATAAAAGATCCCTTGCTACTTATGGGAAAATGTAGCGGGTTTCCTCTCTATGACTGTGTCAAACTGACCATATGTTTGACATCCAATAGCCGATGATTAATAAATCAATGTGCTCTAAAAAAAAAATCTAAAAAAAAAATCATGTGCTATCGTTAAACAAAAAAACTTTTCAACTGTTATATAATAAACTCTGTTCAACTGCTGTATATTAAAACAATTCTCTTCAACTTCTGTATATTAAAACAACTCTCTTCAACTGCTGTATATTAAAACAACTCTCTTCAACTTCTGTATATTAAAACTTAACAGTTTTCAACAGCTGAACATTAAAACCTAATTGTTTTCAACTGTTGGATAGTAAAACTTAATTCTTTTTAACTGATGTACATTAAAACTTATCTCTTTTCAACTTCCCTATGTTAAAACGTAAATTTTGCCAACCGCTACAAATTAAAACGTAACTCTTTTCGTCTGCTACATAACAAAACTTAACTTTTATCGTCTGCTATCCATTAAACTGAATATCTTAAAGGCATACTGTCACAGATTTAAGGATCTTATTCCTCTAAAAATTAATAATAAATCAAAATTACATTAATTTTTACAGACCAAATCTAGCTATTGCATCACTTTAACTACACCATGATGGAGTGAAATCCATGTCAGCCCTCTCAGCAATGTTAGTTTTTGAATTATGGACCATTGCCATAATTCAATTATTTTTACAAAGTATCATTAATAAGTGGAGTATGGTGGTTACGTAGATGGTTGAATAAAGTACATTTAGGGACAAATCAAATATATATATTTTTAAGTAATACTTTGTTAGGTCATGTAATAGGTCAGTGGTCTGTGACAATATGCCTTTAAAAGAGTTCATTAGACCGTAATCGACCAATAGACCGATCGTTGTGTGAAATTCCACTACCTGAGCCGTTGATCGAGATATTTTTATTCCTCGTGTTTCTTATGAGCCTATAATTCTAGGGTGTTTTTTGTTATAAAACGTAAACATTGATTCTGCACAATCCAGTCGTCGTAACGAACGCGGTTTACTTGTAATCAGCGTTATGATTTCACTCTTCGATTTTTGGTTTTATTTTTACTCCGATTAATGACGGCTTTGTTTGGCGAGTGCTTCGAACAGATAGTTAACCTTGTCGGTACAAAAGATGTTTAACAAAATTCTACTTTTTTTAAATCTTTTTTTATTTTATTATTATTATTATTGTTGGACGGGAAGGGGGTTAAGGAAATTACTCTAAATATTGTTATTGTCTTGTTGGCGTCATTACAACATTAACGCTGACGAAAGTAGATCTGTCTTGGACTGATTGTCTTGTAAATCTGACATCATTCTTAAGAGAGAAAGGTCTTCTTTGAAATATTTTCTCGGATACTTCCGATTCCAAACGATTTCTCGACTTCTTTATGTTGCTCTGCCACAAATCAGTTATCATTAGCGCTGCATTGATTAAGTAGCCTATTAGCCACAGGAAGACGTGCAACCATAAAGATACGGACGCTGTGTGTTATATAGTATCTTGCACGAAAATAGGGCGTCACGTTGTAGTTAAAGGATTTCGCTATAAACAATCAAGTCGTAGAAATCGCAGTTACGTTTCGATGTATTCTGTACTGGTTTAACCGTGCACTGGATGTTATTTAATAGATACAGATAACTGGAGACGCGCATTATTATTGTAACAGATAAATCAATCTCCGTTGAAGAGATTTGAACGACATACTCTCAGTATGAGAGTCCAGCGCTCTACCAACTGAGATAATAGGCAAATTTCCACAGACACAGATACACACACACACACACACGCACACACACACACACGCACGCGCGCACACACACACACACGTACGCACACACGTACGCACACACACACACGCACACGCACGCACACATACACACACCCGTACGTACACACACATACACACGCACACATACACATACACATACACACACACACATACACACACACATACACACATACACATACACACACAGACACAGACACAAACACACACACACACACACACCAACACACGCACACATACACACATACATACATACACATATACACACACGCACACATACATACATACATACATACACACACATAATATACGCACACACACATACACACACCAACAACAACGCCACCACCACCACCACCACCACCACCGTGGAGCACGTGTATTTGGTCTGTTACGGGTCCTGCCTGGGTTATAATTGAATGTACCCAGTCGGTACATCATCTTTCGTCGAAGGGATTCGATTCTCGGGGCCCTTTGCTCCACCAAATGAGTTCATAGACAAAATCTTTAGAAACAGGAAGAAATGAAAATAGAGAATGAAGAACCAAACAAAATAGAAGAAAGATAGAGAAATTAAAAATGATCGCAAATAATAGTAATGAATTACACTTCGTATATTCCATAAACTACCTTCCAAACGGAAAAGAAAGAAATGTTTTATTTAACGACGCACTCAACACATTTTATTTACAGTTATATGACATCAGACATATGGTTAAGGACCACACAGATATTGAGAGAGGAAACCCACTGTCGCTACTTCATGGGCTACTCATTTCGATTAGCAGCAAGGGATCCTTTATATGCACCATCCCACAGACAGGGTAGTACATACCACGGCCTTTGATATACCAGTCGTGGTGCACTGGCTGGAACGATCTTTCAAATGGAGCCATGTTGAGCGAGAACGCCTTGTTTTCTGTTTACAAACTCCGCGTTTCTTTGCCGATTTCGTACTCGTTATCTTCCGTTTACGAAATCTGCGTTTCTTTGCCGATTTCGTACTCGTTATCTTCCGTTTACGAAATCTGCGTTTCTTTGCTGTTTCGACAGTGAGGTCAGTGTTACAATTCTAAACCTCTTCAGACAGAACTAATTCGCAGGCATTGTCAGGCATAGACGTCATCTACACGCCCTTTGACCCCTCTCAAAGAAACCCGCCGGAGCCTAGGAAATGTTATTTTGGTAGAGAATCGCTCACTAACTCTCACTTCCCTTTCATCCCTTCTTTGCGCCCAGCTTACACTGTTGGTGCGGCCCGTCTCGTCTGTAAACTAGTTTGTCTTCCCCAATCAGGGCATTGGTGCATTGTCAGCCTTCCGAAGTGCGTCTTAATTTTCCAGGGCACCAATTTCAATTACGGGCTATCTTCTTGTACATGGTTCATTGAAAACCTGGTGACATTGAGTTCGAGAGAAATCAAATTAATCGTGGACGGGGTGGCGTGCATGAAACACACTAATCTAAATTCCAACTCGGCGCCCAAAAAGATCACAAGATTGCTTTAGGGGGTTATTTAATATAAGCAAGCATATTGGTAAAAAAAAAAAGCGATTCCAAGATATCGATTTTAAATCACAGTGCAGCGTGTACAATTGGTCGATTAAGGGTTTGCGGGGGGGGGGGGGGGGGGGGGGTCTTTGCATGAAAATTATTTATATGCCGAAATTGCTAAAATCCAAAGGAAATAGAGACTTGTTGAGAGCAAACTTTATGAAGTCAAAGTAATAAATCAGTAAGTTTGGGATTCAGAGATGATGATGACGGTGATGATGATTGTGATGATGATGATGATGATGGTGGTGGTGGTGGTAGTGGTAGTGATGATGATTATGAAGGAAATGTTTTTATTTAACGACGTACTCAACACATCTTATTTTATGGTTATATGGCGTTAGACATACGGTTAAGGAACACACAGAGATTGAGATAGGAAACCCGCTGTCACCACTTCATAGGCTACTCTTTTCGTTGGCAGCAAGATATCTTTTATATGCACCATTCCACAGACAGGATAACACATACCACAGTCTTTGATATACCAGTCGTGGTGCACTGGTTGGAACGAGAAATGGCCCAATGGGCCCACCGACGGGGATCGACCCCAGACCGACCGCGCATCAAGCGAGCGCTGTACCACTGAGCTACGTCCCGCCATGATGATGATGATGACGATGGCAACGAGGACGACGACGATGATGATGATAGCGATGATGGTGGTGGTATGGGTCATTTTGACAGTCATATAGAGGAAACCCGCTACATTGTTTCATTAGTAGCAAGGGATCTTTTATATGTGCCATCCCACAGACAGGATAGCACATACCACGGCCTTTGATATACCAGTCGTGGTGCATTGGCTGGGACGAGAAATAACCCAATGGGCCCACCGACGAGGATCGATCCTAGACCGACCGCGCATCATGCGAGCACACTTTACCACTGGGCTAACATTTCGATTCCATCCAGAAATTATTTTACAATTTTTACGTGATACTGAATTTTATTCTAAATTTTAATTATATCTATCTGTGATATTTGTATTTTTACACAGTCCTTTACACTGTGTTTTTATTTACCTGTTGAATTTTTATATTGATGTTAATCATCACTTTGTTTTTCCATTACCATAGTTTGACACCCAATAGCCGATGTATTTAACGTGCTGGGGTGTCGTTAAACATTCATTCATTCATTCATACTCTCTCTCTCTCTCTCTCTCTCTCTCTCTCTCTCTCTCTCTCTCTCTCTCTCTCTCTCTCTCTCTCTATATATATATATATATATATATATATATATATATATATATATATATATATATATATGTGTGTGTGTGTGTGTGTGAGTGTGAGTGTGAGTGTGAGTGTGAGTGTGAGTGTGTGTGTGTGTGTGTGTGTGTGTGTGTGTGTGTGTGTGTGTGTGTGTGTGTGTGTGTGTGTGTGTGTGTGTGTGTGTGTGTGTGTGTGTGTGAGTGTGTGTGTGTTAGGCATCAAATAGCCGTACCTTTTATACATTCCTGTTAGTCTAAGAGGTATTTTAATACCCTGATATACTGAGTTTAAAACATTGGAGACATAACATTTTACTAATTTTTAGAGATATGAAGAGTAAAATTTGACCAAAGAAAATGGCCCAGATTTTAAGGAGTGAACTTTTGACCTCTGCTGACCTAATTATTCAACCAACCATATATAAATGGACATCAATGCTTATTTCATGCAACGAGATATGAGTGGTTATATATAATCCTATCATTAAAATTGTCAGTGCACTGTCAGTGTACTCTGACGGTGCGCCACATTTTGGTGGAGTGCAAGTATTTGAAAGAATGAATGAATGAATGAATGAATGTTTAACGACACCCCAGCACGAAAAATACATCGGCTATTGGGTGTCAAACTATGGTAATGCAAATAAATAAAGTGTTGATCAACATCAATATAAAAATTCAAGGTTTAAACAAAAACAGTGTAAAGAACTGTGCAAAAACACAAATATCACAGAATTTTACGGATACTGAATTGTACTCAAAACTTCAGTTTTGTGCTGTATTGGCCATTCTCAAAGAGAATGTTACACCCCTGCACCAGGGTGAGGTTACAGCACACGCAGGGGTATTTGAAAGAAACTCGAAAAGATATATTTGGTCAACGAAATGTGATGGAATCATTTCGATTCCATCCAGAATTTGTTTTACAATTTTTACGTGATACTGACTTTTACTCTAAATTTTATTTTGATCTATCTGTGTTATTTGTATTTTTGCACAGTTCTTTACACTGTGTTTTTATTTGACTATTGATTTTTTTATATTGATGTTGATCATCACTTCATGTTTTGACTTCACCACAGTTTGACACCCAATAGCCGATGTATTGTTCGTGCTGGGCTGTCGTCAAACATTCATTCATTCATTCATTCATTCATTCATTCACTAAAATTTCACTTTTCTTTCGGTTAAATAAAAAACAAACGTAGCTCTTGGACTAAGTGTCATAACACAACTATTTCCTCTTTTTTCTTTTACGTTTGTAGATCATGTTTTGTTTCGCTTTTCTTCCCATTCGCTTGCAGCACCACAGAAAAAAGAACCGCTTACCTCTTTTCTACATATGTGTTTTTATTATCTTCACGGAGTGTAAAGTCATTATTCTCGCAACTCGCGAGGCGCACTTCTCTTTGCTTTAAGAGATATTTTCATTTGATATGTTTTCCTTGCATATGATAAACAGACCACATAATGTTCTTAGCGAATGCTTAAAGCCTTCCGTTTTATTGCATGATGGGGAAACACAGAGAGATAAATACAATGTAAATACGGCTAACAGGCATAGCTGTTTACAGTGGGTTTCCAATACGTGTTCACAGTTTCGGGAAATCTGAGAAAGTCACTATCTTGGCTCGGTTATTTCTATAGATAATCACCTTAACCGGTGTTTAATAGAAGGAGTCAACACGTTAAACCATTAAATCCAAAACTGGATGTTTCTTTTTGCTTTTAAGCTGTAGATTAAAGCTGCAGTTTTGTCTCACCTTATTGTAACAATATATACTAATGCAAAATACAAACACAACTACGGTTTTAGTAAACTCACAATCTTATCTCACCATATTAAAACATCATTTACTAATGAAAGAAAGAAAGAAATGTTTTATTTAACGACGCACTCAACACATTTTATTTACGGTTATATGGCGTCAGGCATTAACTAATGCAAAATACAAACACAACTACAGTTTAAATAAATCACAATTTCACTTCATTATATTATAACATCATTTACGATTACAAAATACAAACACAACTACAGTTTTAATAAATCACAATTTCACTTTATCATATTATAACATCATTTGACATTTACTAATGCAAAATACAAACACAACTACAGTTTAAATAAATCACAATCTCAGTTCATTATATTATAACATCATTTACTAATGAAAAATACAAACACAACTATAGTTTTAATAAATCACAATTTCACTTCATTATATTATAACATCATTTACTAATGAAAAATACAAACACAACTATAGTTTTAATAAATCACAATTTCACTTCATTATATTATAACATCATTTACTAATGTAAAATACAAACACAACTACAGTTTAAATAAATCACAATTTCACTTCATTATATTATAACATCATTTACTAATGTAAAATACAAACACAACTACAGTTTAAAGAAATCACAATCTCAGTTCATTATATTATAACATCATTTACTAATGAAAAATACAAACACAACTATAGTTTTAATAAATCACAATTTCACTTCATTATATTATAACATCATTTACTAATGTAAAATACAAACACTACTATAGTTTTAATAAATCACAGTCTCACTTCATCATATTATAACATCATTTGAAATTTACTAATTCAAAATATAAACACAAATACAGATTTAATAAACTCGTGTGTTTCGCTATCATCGTTTATCATCAAATTCCTTCATACAATATACAAGTCCGTCGCCATGACTTACGTGGAGAATAATATTTGTTTCGTGTGACGTAGCTAGCGAGTATACCCAACGAAATATTCCAATCTGTTAATACTCTTTTGTTATACATCCTTGGATTGGTCTAAATGATATCATGTGACTTTTAAAAAAAAACGACCTTCATATCTGTATGCAACTCACTTTTATACAACTTACAGTAATGCTTTAGAAGATATATCAAAGTAAATCACCTCTGTCGTATTTATAAAATAACTGTTTACATTATCTGTCAATGGTTAATTAGTCAATGTTTAAGCCACGACGTTCATACAGTGTGCAAAGCTATTCCATCATACTTCCGTGAACGTGAAAACTCATCAAATTCAATTTCAACTTTCATTTTCATTCATTTCAACTTGTTTACGTGCTTATATCCAATTGATGTTCAAGCACGCTGTCCTGGGCACACACAGCTATCAGGGCTGTCTGTCCAGGACAGCGGGTGAGTCGTTAGTTGTTAGTGGTTAGTGAGATAGAAGAGGGTTTAGTGGCCTTAGACCTACCCATTGAGTCGTTAAAACTCGCTCTGGGTGGGAGCCGGCCGGTACCGGGCTGCGAACCCTGTACCTACCAGCCTTATGTCCGACGGCTTAACCACGACGCCGGTGTTCCAACTTTCGAATCGTGTAACAACATTCTTGTTAAGTACTTGTAAATGATAATCGACTCTTTTCTCTGAACAAAGACTTGAAGTGAAAACTCAAATTCTAAATGATTTCGCCAGTGGGGAAACGACACAGTTTATGTTCCACTCAATCAGATTCTAGAAACTTGTCTAGGAAAGACGAACTCCTTCGCTTGTTGGCGCGTCTTGTATTCAGACAAGACAGCCCTCGTAAACAACACACGCTTATGGCGAATTGTATTCGAGTGTGCGCTCGTATAAACAGTTTACCGTGCACTTACACATTCCACAAAATCAAACTGATGTTCTTTGTTAAATACTACAACAATTGAAGATAATTATATGCACCTGTAGTGAAGTTTGCCAGAGGCGGGCGAAGATAGAGAGGCGGGTGAGCTGTCTCTCTCATCCCTCCCCGTCGGTGGACCCATTGGGCTATTTCTCGTTCCAGCCAGTGCTCCACAACTGGTGTAACAAAGGCCGTGGCATGTACTATCCTGTCTGTGGGATGGTGCATATAAAAGATCCCTTGCTGCTAATCAAAAAGAGTAGCCCATGACAGCGGGTTTCCTCTCTCAATATCTGTGTGGTCATTAACCATATGTATGACGCCATATAACCGTAAATAAACTGTGTTGAGTGCGTCGTTAAATAAAACATTTTCTTCCTTCCTCTCATCCCTGAAATTTTCCAAACTCTTGTGTATTATTCGAAAGTGGACCAATCAGTTATTTCACAATATATTCTCTGATTAATTAGGAATATATACATTAATAACGTCTGTTGGCATAGTACACATATTCTCCACAAATGGTATGTCAAAGGCCGTGGCGTGTGATGTCCTATCTGTAGGAACGTGCATACAAAACAGTGCAGGAAAATAAGATACGCTAAAAATAGCCAAACCTCAGACATAT
Organism: Gigantopelta aegis; assembly: GCF_016097555.1. Classification (NCBI taxonomy): domain Eukaryota; kingdom Metazoa; phylum Mollusca; class Gastropoda; order Neomphalida; family Peltospiridae; genus Gigantopelta; species Gigantopelta aegis. The sequence goes on from NC_054700.1 coordinate 45,717,515, forward strand.
TATTATAGTGGAAGATTTACAACTATATTCAAATGTATTATAAATATTTTTGCGTTCATATACGATTCAATTAATTGTTAGGGTGTCACCTGTCGATTGTCCAATAACTTAGACTTTAGTTACGTAGGGGCTAGCAATCAGACCAATTAGTTTGAAATGAAATCACGGCAATCAAGACACTGCGGATTTTTAATTGATGCCCCCAGCTAAAGGCCGGTCTATCAACAGTTAACTATTAATTATTACGTCAGCAGTTAACTATTATAATTTATCATGTGATACAATTCACAAAGAGGTCTTACTCTGGGTATGTGCCTAGGGAAATGCTATTGACGGGAAATAAATTTCCAAGAAACATTAAGACGTAACCATTTTAGCTGAGTCTTATAAAAGACAAAACAGAAGAAACAGACGAATATAAAGACCCAGAGATAGAGAGAGGAGGTGAAACCTAGGGGGAGACCATGGAGGTCTAAGTCGCAATGTTAACTCTATCGTTCATCTAAGAGCTTAGACTTATATATTTTACCCGTATCACCATGTTGTTAACTTATTAATTATGTTTAATGTTGGAAAGTAAAATACAAGAAACTACATCACCAACTTGAGACTTCTGTTACTTCATTAAAATTCATAAGAAAAATTACGCTGTGTTAATATTGTAACAGCATGTGTTCTACATTTATCTTGCAGTTTACTCCAGATAGGACACCACAGCTTTTGATAAACTAGACGTGGAACACTGGTTGGGACGGGGGAAATCTAATCAAAGAACGGGTTCATGGAAAATATGTTGATTCCTTGAACCAAAGTACCTCAGTCGAGACTAAAGATATTAAAGAAGTCGTGGATCGGTGCAATTGTCTCAAACTTCATCATTCAGTTGTGCACTCACTCTGGACTGGAGTTGGTCCTAGGATACAAACTCAGCGTCTACCAGTCTTAGCGTCGATGGCTTGACAACTAGGCCCGTGCTTATAAAACATTTAGAGTCCAAACTCAATCTCTAATGACGTCACACGCATACAAATTTGTATGGCGTTGTCATGACATTAGTGTCTCAGACTCTATTAGAGTCTCGAATCTAGACTCTAAACGTTTTATAAGCACCAGGCCTGCACCACTGAAGTCATTATAAGAGGCCCGTCCCGGAACCGTTACCCTGGCGATGTCAGAGGTCGGATCCGATGTGAGCGTGCCTGATACTATTTCTGGATATGGGCACGTAAAAACAGTTCCCATACCCATTGTAAGAGGATAGCCTGATAACTGCACGACTGACGCCAGGAAAAGTTGATAATTCGCACTTTGAAAATATGAAACAGTGCGTGTTTTCAATAACATACATGTCTTCGATTTATCCAATTAATGTTAAGGCATCTTCATCCTAGGCACAGCACCTGACTGGTAACATAGCTTCCGACCAGAGCCCCGTTCCACGAAGGGATCTTAGCCCTAAGATCAACTTAAATGCATAGGGTAGCTATGCGCTTAAGGTAATCTTAGGGCTAAGATCGCTTCGTGGAACGGGGCCCAGGGCAGAATCAATTGAAGCACGTCAGTGGCAGATGTTTTTTGAAAGAACAGAATGACCCGATGACCTTGTCTAATTGTTCCATATCGCGTGATGACGTCTCTATTTTAAGCAAGTTTGTATTAATCAATAATAGCATTTCAGAAATACCTATCTAGATTGGAATCCACAGTGCCAGTGTGTCTGCATAGCTGTTTTAACGCGTTCAAAGGCACAAAGTTAATATGATCGTCATTCCAATCTTCATATTAAGATGCTTCTTCAGAAAACCGCTGCATTTCTGAACAAACATTTTAATGTCTTCTAACCTATATATAATGTTCCACACAAATCGGAATATATATGTTGTAACTTAGCTTTACCTACTTCACGGTTACCAATCGTTGTGTTGTAACTTTGAGTTACTTGTTTTACAGTATTACAAATCGTTCTGTTGTGACTTTACTTGTTTCACAGTATTACAAATCGTTCTGTTGTAACTTTGCATTACTTGTTTTACAGTATTACAAATCGTTCTGTTGTGACTTTACTTGTTTCACAGTATTACAAATCGTTCTGTTGTAACTTTGCATTACTTGTTTTACAGTATTACAAATTGTTCTGTTGTAACTTTGCGTTACTGTAACCGGGTGTTTTAAACTACATTCACTACACACATACTATTTTAAAACACTGTTCACATAGTTTTATTCTGTCAGGTTATATCTGTGTAGGCTTTCTTTGTTTTCTTGCTTTCTCTGGTTTTCTGGCCTTGGGTTGTGCTCACTGACAACTCAGTTCTTGCAAGCCCAGTGTCATTGTTTCTGTGTTCTCCTGGTTAGAAGATTTATGACATTCAGGGAGAACAGACCACTTTTTATGAGAAGACAAGCTTTTATTAACAGCAACTGCACAACTAACATTCACAGAGAATTTTAAAGGTAAATACATATTGTACATGGTTTACACCTTAACTACCTGTTTTAATTATTTTAATCAAGAAATGAGATTAGGAGATTTAGTGATTAATAATATAGTAATAGTATTGTAGTTATGTTAAATATAACATTGTGATTTAGCTTGATTAGCTTTTTATTAAATGGGTATGTTATATTTATAGAATAGCTAGTAGAATAGGTTAAAGTCTATATTTTCTATTATAAATGATTATACTATCTAATTTACAGTATTTAATAAAGTGACATAATAACTAAGTTATTATGAGATAGTTGTTTAATTAGTATGTGTACACGTATGGATTTCTGTGTACTTGATGGACTTTATTTTATTATTAGGTGCCACAATCATGTAGGTGACAACCAGCATTATGCTTCTGTAAAGACCCGACCCACAGTCGGTAGGTAAACTATTTGTAGACAAGCTATGGTTTATTTATCTTTGTATTTATGAAATATGTTTAAAGTGATTTTATAGTGTTTCTTTAGAAAAGGACATTCAATGTATTAAATAGTGTTCTATGTGTAATCAGTGATTTCTAAGTTATTTTATGATTCTTTAAATTCAGTGATGTATTGAATTTAATATATGGATATGTGGTTGGATAAGATATTCTCTTTATATGCTTAAAAGGTCAGTGTGATAACATAAGCTAGTATATAGGTTAATTCTGAATGTTAAGTGTAATTAATTTTAAGATGTATTATAACTGAGATTTCTATATATATGTGTGTGATTTTAAGTATTCCCCTTTTGTTATTTCAGGGTCTTTGTTTGTGTGTGTGTATTTGTATATACGTATGCTTGGAACCAGGGCTCTTCATATCCCACCCGACTGATGATCGAGAATAAACCCTAACCCCCTGCCGAGTTGTTCGTGTTTTCCTGTATACAACATATCATTACATTACTTGTTACACAGTATTACAAATCGTTCTGTTGTGCCTTTACGTTACTTGTTTTACAGTATTACAAATCGTTCTGTTGTAACTTTACGTTACTTGTTACACAATATTACAAATCGTCATGTTGTAACTTTGCGTTACTTGTTTCACAGATTTACAAATCGTCCCGTTCTAACCTTGCTTTACTTGTCTGACGGTATTACACGCTTTTGTCAACCATAAGTCCCATTCCGCACTCATATCCCATGTCCAGAGTAACATTTCATTGTTTGTTTGAGATTTTGAAACCAACTCACGAGTAGAAGCCCATTATACAACATAGCTATATTGTCTGAACGGTTTTTGATTATCGTGTACTCGATTCTTCTGAATGGACAGTAGACGGATGGCCTCATGGTAGCAGTGACCAAGAAGTCGTGGTTGTTGTGACCTTCACTGTGTCATTCTTACACTTACCGTATGCCCATTTCGCCGATTGCAGTGCATCCAACTGAATGAAGGTTCTGTAGTACCCCGAAATCGGATTGGAAAACCCCATATATAGGAACATGTCTCTTCCCTCTAGTTCGTACTCCAGCCCACCCCTTACTCCTTCCGGTAAGCCCTGTCTGCTAACGACGAATAGCAAACTCACAGCGCCCGGTTTGATCATTAACGGTTGGGGAGATATAAACCAAGTCCCTGACTGAAAGTGTTCGCCCTTGAAGTGCAGACAGCGATCACTTGCGTTCTCAATGGTCAGTTCTAGGGAACGGAACCTGCCAGTGAAGTATGTTTCTCTAAAACCGCCGTGGCTGTCTTTGGCAGCAGCTAGAAGACGTGGTATGACGTTTATCACATTTTTACCCTCGACCACCGCTGCATGGACCTCATCAGCGGCATCAGTTGACGTCATCACAGTAATAGTATTGACTCTGTGGTAAACATCAGTTACATTAATTAGACAAAACAAAAATAAAAAATAATAATAAACTGACATGAAATCATATGAATGAAATGAAATAAAATGAAAAATAAAATAAATAAATAAATAAATAAATAAATAAAAAATTAAAATTAATATTAAAATTAAACGATGATGATAATGATAATGATAATGATAATAATAATTATGATGATAATGATGATGATTATTGTCACGGTGATCATAATGATGATGATGATGGTTATGATGATGATGATGATGGTGATGGTGATAATGATGATGGTGATCGTGGTGGTGGTGGTGATGGTGACGATGATGATGATGATAATGGTGATGGTGGTGGTGGTGGTGGTGGTGGTGATGGTGACGATGTTGATGATAATGATGATGGCGATGACGATGGTGATAATGATGATTATGATGATGGTGATAGTGACGGTGATGATGACAATGATGATTATGATGACGGTGACGGTGACGACGACGATGATGATGATGATGACAACAACAAGAACAGCAAGACTAATAAAACTAACAATAAGAATAAATCAATGGCGGGCGCACACTTAAGCTTGTAGTAGTCAACTTCTCAATGATATCTTAGTTTCGGTGATAATCATCTTCGTGGTAAGATAAACGTCGTCGATATCGTAACAAGTTATTATCATGCAACCATACTTCCTGTTACCCGATATCTCCCGACAATACGAAGTGTTATTTAAAAGTGTGTTTTGTTTAACGAGACAACTAGAGCACATTGATTTATTAATCATCGGCTATTGGATGTCAAACATTTGGTAATTTTGACACAGTCTTAGAGAGGAAACCCGCTACATTTGTCCATTAGTAGGAAGGGATCTTTTATATGCACAATCCCACAAGCAGGATTGTACATACCACGGTTAGGCCGAACGCACACCAGACGATCGCTTTACCATTGGACTACGTCCTGCCCCTTCGAAGTGTTATTACGTGACTGCCTGATGAACATCGTCGTTGCTAGATAGAAAACTCTTAGGTTGCTAGGTGTTATCAGGTCACTAGAAACTGACAGTTTGCTCATGACAGTGGTATGACGTTAGTACGAAATTAATTCTGCGCATGACATTTGTTTGTTACATTTTACAAGACAGCATGGGATTACTGGAGGGTTTGGGACAGTGAGTGGAAACAAGACCGCATGGGATTACTGGAGGGTTTGGGACAGTGTGTGGAAACAAGACAGCATGGGATTACTGGAGGGTTTGGGACAGTGTGTGGAAACAAGACAGCATGGGATTACTGGAGGGTTTGGGACAGTGTGTGGAAACAAGACCGCATGGGATTACTGGAGGGTTTGGGACAGTGTGTGGAAACAAGACCGCATGGGATTACTGGAGGGTTTGGGACAGTGTGTGGAAACAAGACCGCATGGGATTACTGGAGGGTTTGGGACAGTGTGTGGAAACAAGACCGCATGGGATTACTGGAGGGTTTGGGACAGTGTGTGGAAACAAGACCGCATGGGATTACTGGAGGGTTTGGGACAGTGAGTGGAAACAAGACCGCATGGGATTACTGGAGGGTTTGGGACAGTGTGTGGAAACAAGACCGCATGGCATTACTGGAGGGTTTGGGACAGTGTGTGGAAACAAGACCGCATGGGATTACTGGAGGGTTTGGGACAGTGTGTGGAAACAAGACCGCATGGGATTACTGGAGGGTTTGGGACAGTGTGTGGAAACAAGACAGCATGGGATTACTGGAGGGTTTGGGACAGTGTGTGGAAACAAGACCGCATGGGATTACTGGAGGGTTTGGGACAGTGTGTGGAAACAAGACCGCATGGGATTACTGGAGGGTTTGGGACAGTGTGTGGAAACAAGACCGCATGGGATTACTGGAGGGTTTGGGACAGTGTGTGGAAACAAGACCGCATGGGATTACTGGAG
>NC_054700.1:45723945-45728945 GCF_016097555.1 Gigantopelta aegis
TAGTTGGAGGTTTTAAAAAATTTTGATTATCTGGAAATATCATGCAGCTTTACACATATTATTTTTTTTATTCATTACTAAAAAAACCTGTTTTAAGTGACATAATTACCCGAACATCTATTTTATTGACATTGATTTTCTAATCCAGATCAATACAATATGTATATTGGATGTATTCCTACAATCTGTAATCCAGCATATTATTTAGCTATTAACATTGGATAATACAGCATTAACAATAAAATAAATCATCAAATTACACCAAGGTAGATAATCAAATCTGGAAAAAAAAACTTGGTTCCAAAATCTAGTATACACTTAAAAATACACTTCATGGGAGCAAACTAAGTGATTATTTAAAAAAAAAGATTTGATCTGGAGACCTAAAAGATATGTTAACCAAGCTTATTGTTATGTATAAATGAGAACAGAAGGCACAATAGTGACAAAAAAATTAATTATGGCTTTTGGTAAAAAAAATTCTTCAAAGTAAAAAAAATGTTTCCCCCTAAAAACTACAAATTTGTCTAAAAATATGACTTAGCACCCTATAAATATGCCAAAAGGACAATAAAAATCAAGGTCTTTAAAAAGTTAAGCTATCAGAAGTACACACATGAAACATTAACTATGTTATAGAAGTTAAAGACATTATCCCAATATTGGCACATGTTATTTTTAATATAAAAATAAATTGCTATTAAAATCTAAGTTCAGACTGCCTAGATATATTAACATATTTAAGAGCAGTTGTATATGGCAAGTCAAACACCATGTAAATAAGAACATTCAAATCTGTATAGTATGAATTATAGGCCAAAACCAACTTTTCATCAGTGCTAATTTTTGTTCAAACTCCATTCAGAGCTATGTACAGTAATTATTGTCAAGGTCATTGTGAACTTGCATGGCCGAGTGACGGCTAATTAATCAAATAGTGTAGTTTAATTTAATTAAATCACAAAAATCATAATCTTTTTTATTATGCACTGAATATGTGCTATAGGTTGGACTATACCAATTCAACATCCCATAGGCGACCATGTTAACGTTTGTGTTTAAAAACACTATATGCAATATATCAACCAAACTGTGACCCATAAATATCAGTACTACAACCCCTACCTCAAAGTATTAACTGCAGAAAATGGTACCTTTCATGGCTCATTTTCGGTATAACCAGATGTTTCTGCAACACCCCTAGTTTCGCACAAAATTTTAGTACTTTTTTTTACAGGTACCCCATACATGTTCCAAGCACAAGGCTACTTGACACGGTGGTACTACATCAAATAAAATTGCATACATTTTTAGCCCAGATGAAACTAATTTTTTTTTACAACCAACACACTCACATTTATAACCAATCACAGGACTTGTGGTGTTAACTTCTCTATCAAAAGTTCGGTACACCTCGAACTTCGACCCAGCCGGGAATTAATTGGTATAGTGCAACCTATAGATCACTCCAGGAGACTACCACAACGCATGCCACTACCACAGAATCACCGACAGGTGTGAATGCAGTAGTCGAGGCAGAATGTCAGCTGGAGGCTTAACTGATGACACCAGCCTCTGTTACGCAGTGGTTAAGTCATCGGACTACAGGTTGGTAGGTACAGGGTTCGCAGCCCGGTACAGGCTCCAACCCAGGGCGAGTTCTGTGAGTTTTTAAGGGCTCAATGGGTAGATGTAAGGCCATTACACCTTCTTCTCTCTCACTAACCAACTAACAACTAACCCCACTGTCCTGGACAGATAGTTGAGGTGTGTGCCCAGGACAGCGTGTTTCAACCTTAATTGGATATAAGCACAAAAATAAGTTGAAACGAATAAATGAGTCGAGGCAGCATGTCATCTGGAGTCTTAACTGCTGACGACGAGTTCCCTTTACAGGTTCCAATAGACTAAATCAATTCCTGTTGCCGATAATGTTAACGTTTGCTAATAAAACTGATATAAGCAGCGTATCAACACACCCAGGTAGTACATCAATACAAAGTGTGGCACCTCACATTTAATCTAGCTGCAAGAAAATGGAGAGGGGGTTCCATTAGTTTCAACCTCTGGTGTACACACCATAACATCTGTATAACAAGTAAAAGAGTATTTATTCATTGCTAATGGATAATAGAATATGCACAAATTATCAATGTCACATATTATTACTTATCACAGCAGAAGCTGTGTGTACTCCGTTAAATATTCGAACTTTGACGCGGAACTTTCTTCTTTGGTACCATGCAACCTTAGCAATGGGTCATGATTCTATCTAGACTTCATTATGAACGACGAGTCGGAGAACGCTTCGCTAACTGCATCATTGTCTACCACGGTAATTTTGGCGAAGACAGCATTATGGTATGGGATGCAATTCAGGCTGGATAAACAAAGTAAAAAGTTTGTTTTGGTTAACGACACTAGAAGAGCATATTGATTTATTAATCATTGGATATTGGATGTCAAATATTTCGTCATTCTGTCTTCAGTGGAAATACGCTGTGCATTTACCATTAGCACATGGACTTATAAGCACGTTCTCCTGATTTATATCCAATAGACCATGCTTGGGAACACTAGTTTTGTTATTTTTTTTTATTTTTTTTTTTTTTGGGGGGGGGTTTGTGGGTGGGGGGTGGAGGGGTTTAGGGGGGTTGCTGATCAGTTTGCACATGTATTTCTATGGGTATTTCATTAAAGAGTAGATAGCTCAAACACAACCCGCGGCACGGACTATGTCATATTTGTCTAATGTCCAATGTCTAATGATTTTCTCAATTGATACTTCATTTTCATAAGTAATTCGTTGTTATTGTTAAATAATATATGTCCAATACATTTTATGAACTGAAACACAACGTTTTTAGGGCTAAGCTGTTTGCTGTATTTGAGTATGACACAGAGTACTGACGCTGTGTAATGACGCTGAGTAATGACGTTGAGTAATGACGCTGAGTACTAACTAGTATGATGTGCTCAACATCGTTCTTTCGTTTATTTCTTTCTTTCTTTTGACGTGTATATTTTCAAAATATTGGATAGATGGGGGGATGAATGGATGGATGGTTAGATAGATGATTTGGATGGATAGTCAAATAAATTTTTGGATGCGAGAGAGAGAGAGAGAGAGAGAGAGAGAGAGAGAGAGAGAGAGAGAGAGAGAGAGAGAGAGAGAGAGAGAGAGAGAGAGAGAGAATGACAGAGAGAAACATCCTTATATGGGAACTCTTTAACGTGCCCATATCCAATGGAGGTTCAGGCACACTCCTCGCGGACTTAACATCTGACGTCGCCAGTATCCAATTCCGGGACATCCTTGTAAATAAGTTTTCATCCGTGTGAATTTTTATAGCGGAAATTTGCGTCTCTCCAGCATAAAGACATACTCTAGCTTAGTCGGTAGAACGCTCGAATTAGATGCTTGGATCGTAGGATCCTATTCCCTTATTGGACCCATACGCTGATTGGGTTTTCTTGTCTCAATCAGTGCCCCACGACTGGTATATCAAAGGCGTAGTATATGCTGTTCTGTCCGTGGGACGCTGTATATAAAAGATCACTTACTGATACTGGAAAATGTAGGGGATTTTCTCTAAGACGACACGTCAAAATCAAATAGAGGGGATAGAAACGGAGAGAGAGAGAGAGAGAGAGAGAGAGAGAGAGAGAGAGAGAGAGAGAGAGAGAGAGAGAGAGAGAGAGAGAGAGAGAGAGAGAGAGAGAGAGAGAGAGAGAGAGAGAGAGAGAGAGAGAGAGAGAGGCGAAGTGAGAGCGCCACACCCAGAGAAATAGAAGGGAGAGAGAGGGTGTGGGAGAGACAGAGAGAGAGATGTCAAATATGAAACGAAACACGAGCAGCACATAATGTTCAAACTGTCCTCAGTGTCGCCCTCATATTTGAATTCCAATCAGAAAGTGTACTGAACAAACCTCGATTGTTCTTTAAACACTTCAGGCCGTAGACATACAGTGGAATCGTTTACGTTTTTCTGTGTGTGGGTGTTGTTTTCTGATAGAGTGAATCTGCAAGACAATTGAAGAAAAAGAAAGATTAAATCGATAACAATTGTTTTGTTTGTTCAGTAAGATTTAAACGGAGACCTGGCTCAATCACTCCACGACGAGTTGGCTGTCAGTCACCAGAAAATCGATGTGTGGGAAGTAAACGAAGGCAAATGATGGGATGAACTGCACGTTCAGTGACAGATTTCTATTCGCTTAGTTTTAAAACTAGACAATTAGAATACTGATTGGATTTCAGTAAGGAGTGGGCTTGTCTTTTTTATGGTGTATAGCCCAGTGGTAAAGCGCTCGCCTGATGCGCGGTCAGTTTAGGATCGATCCCCGTCGGTGGACCCATTTGGGCTATTTCTCGTTGTAGTTGGTGCACCACGACAGGTATACCAAAGACCTTTTGTACTCACCCGATGACATACTTCGCAAGGATTTTTTTGTTGCGCTAAGGCCCAGTTGACTACCATACATACACCGTACTAAATAAAAAAAGTAAAGTTTGTTTTATTTAACGACGCCACTAGAGCATGTTGATTTTTTATCTTATCATCGGCTATTGGACGTCAAACATATGGTCATTCTGACACTGTTTTTTAGAGGAAACCCGCTGTCGCCACACAGGCTACTCTTTTACGACAGGCAGTAAGGGATCATTTATTTGCGCTTCCCATAGGCAGGATAGCATAAACCATGGCCTTTGTTGAATCAGTTATGGATCACTGGTCGGTGCAAGTGGTTTACACCTACCCATTGAGCCTTGCGGAGCACTCACTCAGGGTTTGGAGTCGGTATCTGGATTAAAAATCCCATGCCTCGACTGGGATCCGAACCCAGTACCTACCAGTCTGTAGACCGGTGGCCTAACCACGACGCCGCCGAGGCCGGTACCGTACTAAATACTGCATACAGAGATTAATTCTATAAATTTAACGGCAATGGAAGCCGCCATCTGTGTCACTTGGGCTAGCCATCTACACGGCGGTTAT
>NC_054700.1:45733945-45788945 GCF_016097555.1 Gigantopelta aegis
TGTAATACGCGGTCACCTGTCTAACGCGGTCAGCGGCCACCTAAATCGGATCCCAAATCGCTGAAACACTTGTATTAAGCGGCCACAGTAAAGTTTTACTATTATATAAAAGCGATAAGATGCAGCAAATAACCGATCTTCACACCTTCAGGAATACTAGTACCCATTCAGTCCCGACATCTCGACTGTGTACCAATTAAGAAAGTATGACTCTGGCATGCATCTAATTACCCCTGGGCAGGCTACGCTTGACATTTATAGATTCACGTACTATGACAATACACCGCATGAAGTAGGAATTAAATAATTAAATTAAATTAAATTAAATTAAAAATTCCATTTGCATTATTTCTGAAGGAGACGACATGTCAAAAGTTGATTTATAGTCAACTGTTAAGCACACATCCGTTGATTAGCAGTACAGACGGTAAAACAAGAAACAACAACAAATATTTTAAAGACTATATATGTGGCAACCTGTACTCAGCGGCCACCTGTCTTAAGCGGCCACTTTTATCTACTCCCTTGTGTGACCGCTTAAGACAGGTTTGACTGTATATATATATATATATATATATATATATATATATATATATATATATATATATATATCCGTGACCATATGCCTTTAAAATACAGTCAGGGCACGCTTTCATCTTTCAGAGACATGATACGGGGAGGGGTGGGCAAGGTTTCACACCACCTACTACAAGGGCAAGGTTTAACACCCCTACTACATGTCTGATTAATTAATCATCGTCTACTGGATGTCAAATATTTGGTAATTCTGAGATATAGTCTTAGAAAAAAAACTCTACATTTTTTCAACTTGGCAAGGGATCTTTTATATGCACTTTCCCATGTAGAGAAGACAGTACATACCAAGGCCTTTCATATATTAGTCGTGGCGCATTTGGCTGTGACGGGGGTAAAACAGTGAATGTCGTCGTTGTTGTTGTCTGTGAAGCTGTTATTGGTGGTTGTAGTTGATGTTTGGTTTGACTTCAGATTAATTTATTTCATTTTAACCTGATTTTCGGCTTTGTATCCAGTTAAGGTTCTAACAGGCTATTCTGGGTAAACATCACAGTTATTTTGGCTGTCTGCTAAGGATAATGTTATGATAATGGCAAATTGTTACTGATTAGTGAGAGAAACACATCGGTGCAGTGGCCTTACACCTCTCCATTGGTCATGAGCCGATAAAATTTAATCCAGCTGGGAGCGGGTACCAGTATGCGAACCCAGTACCTATCAGCCTTAAGTCTGATGGCTTAACCACTATACCACCGAGGTCGGTTGACTTCAGATTTCACTCCCTTAACACGCCCTTGCCATCATGTCCACGTACACGTGATTCCCCCTCAACATAGTTCCTCGATCCACCCCTGGTCCTGGACATACGTATGTACAAGAACCAGACCTTCGCATTTAAGGGGAGCTATCACTCTCGCTCGCCATCACTGCCCTAATATTAGTTCCAGGTGAGTAATTTTCAGCTCTCCTTAGCATGTGAATTTATTTAGTATGAATATGGTAATGTATTAAATGGCTCCTCATAATTTAAGGTAAGGGAGCAAGTAACCACTCCCGTTTTGTGTGTGTGTGGGGGGGGGGGGGGGGGGGGTCACGTCAAGATCTGAAGAACGAAAGATTCGTCTCGCTGTTGGTTATTTTTCCTCTATTTCAAGTCACTCAGAAGGTCAACGTGTCTGTGTTATTTAATTCATTAGCAGTCAGCACGTAAGACTGAAGTGACTATCAAAGATATGACGCTGAACTGAAACAGGCGGTACCTCTTCGTTGTCCAATTTACTTCCAACTCCAATGGATGATATATCAGGCCATCTGAATATGTTCTCCCGGTGTCGAGCGAAATAAAATCCCAAGTACATGAGACACATTTCATTGTGACCGTGTCAATGATGCCAATGTTGGAAAAGGTTAAGGAAGTGCATTCTAATAAATAGATGGGAGGGGGTGGGTCGTAGCACAGTGGTAAAGCGCTCGCTGAGATCTAGGGTCGATTCCCGTGGGTGGGCCCAATGGGCTATTTCTCGTTCCAGCCAGTGCTTTACAACTGGTGTAACAAACGCTGTTGATGTGTTATCCTCTCTGTGGGATGGTGCATATAAAAGATCCCTTGCTGCTATTTAAAAAGAGTATCCCACAGAGTGGCGACAGCAGGTTTCCTTTCTCAATATATGTGTGGTCCTTAACAATATGTCTGACGTCATATAACCGTAGTTAAAATATGTCGAGTGCGTCGTTAAAGATGTCTTTCTTTATTCCTCCTCAATGAACCAAACGTTGAAACCAATAAAACAACCTGTTCATGAAATCCTAGCTAATGCGTATATAAAAAGGATCGACATTATTCCTATGAAATCCTGAAAGTACAGCAAACCACCAAATTCATGAAATTGCGACAACGGAGTAAATCAAACCATCACATTGGCTTCCAGATGCTCGAAACCTTCGTGGTATAGGAGCATGTAAATATGTTATTGATTGATTGATTGCCTTCCCCATGAAATGTAACAAAGGAGTATAGAAAACCACCAGTCACCATTAAATGCTGGGGGGAAAGGTTTAACAAACCACCAAACCATTTCCTCATGAAATCCTGAGTAAAAGAAAGCACCAGATCTCCTCGCATTGAAATCTATTAAATGAATCACGAACTGTCTATAGTTGATGTTTGTGGGTTTTTTCATTTCATGTCAATTTATTTTCAAGCTTATAGCCAATCCTGGGCACACACCTCAGCTATCTTTGTTGTCTGTCCAAGAAAGTGGGCCGGCACCTGGCTGTGAACCCAGTACCTGCCAGACTTATGTCCGATGGCTAAACCACTATACCACCGAGGCTGATTATGTTTTTTCTTTGTTTTGTTGTTGTTGTTGTTGTTGTTGTTGTTAGTTTTAATTGTTATTTGGGGGGAGGTGGTTGTTAGGGAGGGGTCCGTTTTGTTTTTTTAATTGTTTATTTATTGTTGTGGCATTTATTTAATTTTTGCTTTGATCGGTATTATCACTTGTACTGTATGGGGTTGGGGGGTGTTCATGTTGTGTTATCCATTTTTTGTCTTTTCTTCTCTTTTTTTTCATTTATTTTTGTTCTATGGAGGGTTGCACATAGAGGTTTGGTATTTGTTAAATATCAGTTTAGTTTTACTTTCAGATCTTTTTTTTTTTAACTGACCCAGTTTCGCTTTGATTAGAAAACTGGGTGACATTTTCCTTAAACGAAAAATTATACACCACGAACACTTCTTCCTAGTAATTCATCTGTCCACTAGTCCGCTCAAATGGCATGATGAAATATGCTGTCTGTCTCGATGGTTTAATTGTTCTAAATATAGTTTACACTGACGTCGACTCGCCATTTTACAAGATTCATTCAACATCAAAGTTGCATCGTCCAGCTAATTAAACACGAGCCCGTGACTTCTGCAGGAATCGGTGATCAAACTGCGTGATGAATTAGCTCGCTTTGATTGCATTTAACGTATAGAGGTCGCTCTTCGTCTGTTTTATGACAGCGCAAATATTGCTATGGCCGTGAGAATGGTTCGTGATTTCCTCCACTGAAAACGGGAGCAACGTTAAGATGATTGTTATCGTGTCGTGCTGCGTTTAAAATATTTACGAACAACACCATTTCCACGAACGCACTGACTGGATGTAGTGGATAAAGAAATTGAAAAAAAAAATGGAATGTTTATTTTAATATATTTTAACGGTTATAATCGATTACGGTTGATTTCGCATAATAAGAAATTGGTCATCATCCACACACTTGACAAAACGTTAAAACACATTACTAAATTTTGCAAATATAATTAAAATTAGCTCCACTATTACATGAGATCTAATAGCAGCCCGTTGGAGTTCATGTTCAGTTGACGTTTCATTCGACCAACCAAAACCTTACTTGCAAAATCATACCAGTGATTTGAAAAGAATTTGAAAACATTCGGGATTATGCCGAGGGTATACGAAATGATTCGGGTGAATTACGAAGTATGCCGGAAACTAATTTCAATATAAAATTTTATATAAATAGATAGATATCTAGTTTAACGTGCCCATATACCACTAGGGTTTTGAACACGCCCATCCGAAACAAAAAGAAGGCTATGTACTGGTATTCAGTTTGGCTTTGTTTTGTTAAGGGGGCGCGATTTAGCCCAGACGGTTGAGTGCTAGCTTGATGTGCTTGCGTCATAGGATCGAACCACTACGGTGAATCCATTCAACTGATTGGGTTTTTTTCTCTCTCTCTCTTCACCACATCTGGTCAACGGTATTATATATATTGCTGGTTAACGGTTGTGGTATGTACTTTCCGTTCTGCGGGAAAGTGAATATACAAGATCACGTGCTGCTAATGGGGAAATGTAGCTGGGTTTCCTCTGATCTAAAGCCGTAGTATGTGGTGACTTTTCTACTGCAAATAGCGTTTAACAGATCCGTGCCGCTCTTTGGTAGCGTCGGCGTATCTTCTCTCTAGAAATACATATCAAATGCTAAAGAAATGTAGTTTGAAATGTGTTGGAGGTGATGTTAAACGAACATTATTTTCCTTTGAAAAGAGCTGTAGTCTTACTGTGCCTGGCGTATCAAATAAACATCCCTTTCCTTTCCTTGTCGTCAGGTCTGATATTAACCAATGTCACAACTTGTCTAAGTAGTATTGTTGTCTGTGAACAGTAATTGTGAATGCATCAAGCCGCTGTTAAGTATAAGCCAGCGTTATTTTCACTGGCCAACTGAAATGTCACCTGGACAGGAGATAACGTTGGCTTTGCGCAGATCTGTTAACAGAAAGCTTCTTAACGACGTGGACTGTAGGATCTGGCGCCTAATTCAGTGAGTTCTCTAAATCTCTCTTATGCTGCATCATATCATCCTTGCAAGTCTGTTTGCATTGCACTGCAAGATCGCAGAGCTGAGGGAATTTGGTGAATTAGACCTCACATTTCATTGTTAATGACGGGTAGGTGTTAGAAAGTGAATTCCATGGAGCGGTGTACATTATTTCTCAGTATTAAAGAGACTGTATTACATATTACTAACTAACAGAGACGTTTTAATGAATACAATTTGCATATTAAATAAAAAAACAAATTCTGCATAAAATATCAATGGCTGTATATTAAATGTGTGTTTCGTCGCCCTAGAGTTTTATTTCCTAATATATTTGCTTTTTCTTACGAACGAAATTATTGGGATACCAAATCCAGTTTGGACGATCATAAACACATATTCCGACACTGATATTTTAAGCAAGCATTTTTTTTTTTTTTTTTTTTTTTAAATTGTCCCCAGACCATTAGACAGTGCCAGGCGGGGCGGGGGGGGGGGGGGGGGCCTGATACACCGCCTTACAATTTATCTTAAAATTAATATTCATACATGTGTAAACATACATACATATATACAAACATACACACATATATACGCATACACGCACGCACGTACGCACTCACATTACATTCTATTCTGATATATGCAGGTACAAATCAAAATAAAATAGTACTTCCTTTTATGAAAAAGAAAAAAGGTAACAACGAGAGAAGAAGAAGAAGAAAAAGAAGGAAAACAAGAAGAAGAAAAAAAAAAGAAGAAGAAGAAAAACCTAAAGTTGATAGTGAGTAACGAAGCAGAATTAAACTGATGATAATAACAGGAACAGCAGTCGGGCCTGTGTGGGAATGTTATATGAACATGCAATTACAAAACGTTTTTCCTTTGAGTAGATCGTTATCTAAGTGTAATGGGGTTTTTTCTCTTTCTTTCACTATATAAAAAGATTGAGCCATTGTGCCCATTCTTTATTAAGCTTTTCATAGTTGCAGTTTTTGAAATAAATATATTTCTCAATTTCAAATTTGTTTTGCAACACGTTTTGAACGGACGCGATAGTTATTTTTTTTTCTTGCATTTTCGTACAGTATATATAATATTTAATGTTAATAATTAGCCAGTTAATTATATTAACGTTCTTTTTGTTAATAATACCAAACATAACAGTATTTTTGTCAAAGTGGCCAACAATTCCTGTTTTGGACAAAACCCAGTCTTCTACAGCTTTCCATAAAGTATTAACCTGAGTGCATTCATAGAAAAGATGTTGTAGAGTTTTTGGGAAGTTATTACAGAATATACACATATTAGAATCTACATAATGAATCATATATAGAAAAGTGTTTGTTGCTAAAATCCAGTGTAGGATGCGATACTGAAACCATAATAAAGTTGTATCATTAATGCTTTGGAAAGGTAATTCATAGTATTGTTCCCAATCACTTGAGTCAAAATTAAATCCTTGATTTCTATATTTTATCTGCGCTTTTGGGATTATGTGTTTATGGTTGAGTATGCAATACATGTCCGTACATCCCTGTTTACTTTTCAAAACAAGTCTTAACCTAAAAGGAAAAATTGGATTATTCACTTTTTTGAAACGATCGTCCCGTAAAATCACTAAATGTTGATATGAATGATTTCACAGCGTTTATTAGTGAAGCATAGCTAATGAAATTTGAATTAACATGATATTTGTTCTGCAAATTGTTCATACTTTAAAAATTCTCCATAATCATCTACTAAATCGTTTATGAAGATTATACCTTTTTGGGCATAATGTTTATATAAAAATGGTTTATGATTTATAACTATTTCACTATTATGCCAAATATTAACTGATAAAATATCATCTACAGATTGTGGCTTATGTTTTTGTTCAGTAGTTATCCAACTCAGTAATGTATCTTTCCAAAACATGTTTGACATCTCATTGCATTTTTTAGAAATAAAAGGATCACCATATATTATTAAATCGTTCTTTGAGATACCTGTAACGGATTTTAAAAGAGTAACCCACTTTGAATTGTTTAAAAACAGTCTTCGTATCCATGAACATTTTAATGAATTTTTAAAATGATATATGTTTAACATTTTAATACCCCCTGCTTTATAACCTTGTGCTATTAAATCACGTTTGAGTTTTTCTGCCAAATAAATTTATGAAATAGCGTCGTTATATTTTTTTTAAAACCTTTCCCAGGGTCTGGCAATGATATTAGAAAATATATTAGCTTGGGTATTATTAAGGTTTTAAGAACAGTTATTCTCCCCAAAACTGTTAATTTTCTAATGGACCATAATTTTATTAGCTTTTGAATTTCCAGTACTTTAATATTATAATTTAGATGCATAATCTGTTCCAAGGTAACTGAGAAATTAATACCAAGTATACCAAAATCTGTTGCCCCCCATTCCAACTTCCATCGTGCATGGCGAAAAACCTCGTTAGAGAACGTTTTACTTCCAATCCATTTGGCTTTTGATTTAGAATAATTTATTTTTAAACCAGAAATACGTGCGTAATAATCTAAAACTTCAAATGTACCGTACAAGGACTCGGGAGATCCGTCAAGAATGAAGCTTGTGTCATCGGCGTATTGCGATATAAGGTATTCTTGGCCGTCTATATCAATACCTTTAATGGCTTCGTTATTTCTAATAATAATAGCTAAAATTTCAGCACAAATAATAAAAAATATATGGCGACAACGGGTCCCCTTGTCTACACCCCCTTTCTAGCATGAACGGTTCAGACAGAAAACCATTTTGCAATATTCTTGATAAGGAATTATATTTAATATGTAATTATAGTCGTTAAAGGATTTTATTAGTCGGAAACATCTTACAATGGCATCGCACCAGCCAGTGCACCACGACTGGTACATCAAAGGTCATGGTATGTGCTATCCTGAATGTGGGATGGTGCATATAAAAGATCCCTTGCTGCTAATCAATGAAATGGTAACAGCGGGTTCCCTCCTTTAGTATCTGCGTGATCCTTAACCAAATGTCCGACGCCATATAACCGTAAATAATATGTGTTGAGTACGTCGTTAAATAAGCCATTTCCTTTCCTTTCCATATAACCGTAAATAATATGTGTTGAGTGTGTCGTTTAATTAAAACATTTCCTTCTTACAATGGCAGCAAGTTTAGGACACTCTCTTTAAGGGGGCCTATAATGTAATT
Organism: Gigantopelta aegis; assembly: GCF_016097555.1. NCBI lineage: Eukaryota > Metazoa > Mollusca > Gastropoda > Neomphalida > Peltospiridae > Gigantopelta > Gigantopelta aegis. The sequence continues at coordinate 45,742,009 of NC_054700.1, forward strand.
TGAACTCATTTTACCCACCAGTCTTAAACCCGATGGCTTACACTAGCTTAAGTCTCGCCGTTCACCTCCGCCTGTGCGATACACGCCTTAGCCTGATAGTAATTGTTCCTGAGGATGTCCGAGAGTCTAACGACTAATGTTAACGATCTTAGTTCCATTCCGTGAGGGAATACATAAAATATTGTTCTTGGCTTGTCGAGTCTTTCGTTTTCGACTCGAGTATTGATTGTTAAGACTGTAACATTGCATGATGATTAATCAGTGTGCCAAACAATGTAGACCGTTTGCTGCATTATTCCTTTATTGAATTCTGCACCTGCTAAACTGCACTCACCCGTGGGTCTGACGTCACAGAATATTCAAAGGGATGGGATGATATTCGGCGTAGCCTTGACTATAGTCTGTCCCATCCCCCTACAAAAATTATTTTGGTAAATAATTTCAGTTTGGTTTGACATAAGAAGAAAAGTAAAAGTGTTTTGGAAATAAGAAAAAAAATATATATTTGTGTGTTTAATTTAGAAAACAATCGGCTCAAATTAAAGGCGTTCCCCTTGGGACGGACTTTAGCCTAGTAGTTCGTTTGTGGCAAAGGGGAACTGGCATAAAAGTACATAATGTATAATGATAAAACTAATATATAAAATCATATTAAGTTTTAAACCCATACCAATTCTCATAGCATTTTTTGGCAAAAACAATTTAAGGAAATTAAAACAAAAAGGTTCTTTCACAAATTATCATCAAACTGTATGGATTAAAGGTCATTTTTAATACAGTGGTGAAGACAAAAATGCCGCAACAGCAAAGGTATGCATTTTATTTGAATTACTCGATAGCGGAGTACACAGACATTAAAAGCAGAATGGCGGACGCTTCACCTTGGCTGTTCCATCAATTGCTTTCATCCCTGTATCAACAAATGGAGCTTTAACCCATGCAATTTGTTGGCAATTTTAAAACCAAATTTACACTCACATTGCTTTTTAAATATATTCTGCGAGTAGGTATGGGTTAAAAACTTAATAATGTGTTTTGATATGAATTCTAGCGTTATTCATTAAAGAGTTACATACCAAATTCATCGGTTATCTTTTGACGCAAACCTCAGTGGCAGGGCGCTTTTCTGACATGCCACCAATCGCCCTTGATGAACGCTAGTTTTGTCCAGTCCCAGACAGTGCCCTACGACTCGTACATCAAAGACAGTAGAATGTAAAGTAAAGTTTGTTTTATTTAACTACGCCACTAGAGAACATTGATTTTTATCTTATCATCGGCTATTGGACGTCAAACATATGGTCATTCTGACATATTTCTTTAGAGAAAACCCGCTGCCGCCACATAGGCTACTCTTTTCGATAAACAGCAAGGGGACTTTTATATGCACTTTCCCACAGACAGGACAGCACATACCACGGCCTTTGATGAACCAATTGTGGACCACTGGTTGGAACGAGGCTAATATGCACAGGACTTTGCATTCTACTGCCTTTGGGACGGAAAATAGCCCAAACTGCAAATGAGTCTACTGAGAAGGATCGATACGATGACCGACCGCTTCACAGGTGGACACGCTACCGCTTGAGCTACATCCCGCTCCCAAAGGCAGTAGAATGCAAATTCCTGTGTATTCCAGCCTCGGTAGTGTAATGGCCATACCAGTACCGACTCCAACCAAGAACGAGTGCACCGCTAGGCTCAATGGGTAGGTGCGAGGCCACATACACCGAGTTTCACACACTTCACGGGTGGGATTATGGGTGGGTCTCCCGTGTGTCTGACCCCACGTGGGGATGATTACCCGGCATGCACTGCAGGTTCCGTTTAACCCGGGCTCAACTGACAGCAAGTGTAGAGCACGGCCCTGTCAAGTAGGACTATAGCGATATGGAAATACTGCGGCTTCACCATTCATCTCATCATCATCATCCATGTTTGTAATGTCCAAAACAAACAAACAAATGTTTTTGTCTATGTGAAGGTGCATATGAAAGGTCTCTTGTTGCATTGTCGTTAGGAGGAGTCCACGTGCCTGTAATGGACGCTTTCCTCCTCGCGGACGCTTTCACTATACTATACCACTCAATAATAGCTCTTATTTCATCGATTGATGTTGTAGAATTGCTATCTCTAATTAATTAAAGTTTGTTTTGTTTAACGACACCACTAGATCACATTGGTTTGTTAATTATCGGCTACTGGATGTCAAACATTTGGTAATTTTGACATAGCATTAGAGAGGAAATCCACAATATTTTTGTCCATTAGTAGCAAGGGATCTTTAATATGCAATTTCCACATACAGGAGAGCACATACCACGGCATTTGATATACCAGTCGTGGTTGCACTACTTGGGATTAGAAATAGCCCAATGAGCCCACCAACGGGGATCGATACTAGATCGACCGCGCATCAGGCGAGTGCTTTACCACGTCCCGCCCCAAGCTATCTATTGAATGAATGAATGAATGTTTGGCTACACCCCAGCACGAACAAGCTATCTATTGAATGAATGAATGTTTGGCTACACCCTAGCACGAACAAGCTATCTATTGAATGAATGAATGTTTGGCTACACCCCAGCACGAACAAGCTATCTATTGAATGAATGAATGTTTGGCTACACCCCAGCACGAACAAGCTATCTATTGAATGAATGAATGTTTGGCTACACCCCAGCACGAACAAGCTATCTATTGAATGAATGAATGAATGAATGTTTGGCTACACCCCAGCACGAACAAGCTATCTATTGAATGAATGAATGAATGAATGAATGTTTGGCTACACCCCAGCACGAACAAGCTATCTATTGAATGAATGAATGTTTGGCTACACCCCAGCACGAACAAGCTATGTATTGAATGAATGAATGTTTGGCTACACCCCAGCACGAACAAGCTATCTATTGAATGAATGAATGTTTGGCTACACCCCAGCACGAACAAGCTATCTATTGAATGAATGAATGTTTGGCTACACCCCAGCACGAACAAGCTATATATTGAATGAATGAATGAATGAATGAATGTTTGGCTACACCCCAGCACGAACAAGCTATCTATTGAATGAATGAATGAATGAATGTTTGGCTACACCCCAGCACGAACAAGCTATCTATTGAATGAATGAATGAATGAATGAATGTTTGGCTACACCCCAGCACGAATAAGTTATCTATTGAATGAATGAATGAATGTTTGGCTACACCTCAGCACGAACAAGCTATCTATTGAATGAATGAATGAATGAATGAATGTTTGGTTACACCCCAGCACGAACAAGCTATCTATTGAATGAATGAATGAATGAATGAATGTTTGGCTACACCCCAGCACGAACAAGCTATCTATTGTAAACAAGTATCCTTTCATTTTAAACTTGCTTTGACTGCCATATTGACACAATGTCATCATTCATTATAAGGTCTGCTAAAAAAAAAAAATAATAATAATACACCGAGTCGAAAGTGGCAATATGAAGAAATCCTTATGAAAACAAACTGGGTTGGGTTTGGGGGTTTTCTTGTTTTTGACGCAAACGTTCAACCAGTGCATCAGTTGTGTTTAATTAGAGCTTATTAATAATATACTTCTTCAAGATAACATTTCTACGTTCTGTTTGTCAAGCGTCTAATAACTGAATACATCTTCAGAAGTCGCGTTCGATCGGAATAGTTATTAAGGCTTATACCACGTTTAGTCTCGCCAGAATCCGGTTCTGATTTCTATGACCGAATCAAACAAAGAATTAAGAGTGGGATTTTTTTTATTATTTCAGCATTGATATAAGTTCCAGAACAAAAGTTAATACGGTTCACGTTAGGTCGATATACAGTTCATGAATCCATATCGGCATAAAGCAGGTTTTCCGTTAAGATCTCTGTAATTCTACGACTAACAATGGATAATTGCCGCGTGATGCTAAAAGTAATATAACGTTAATAAGGTTGTCCAGGTGATCGATTACGTTATGATTCTACAACGGTATCGGCCTATATCGCCTAGCCGTCTGGAGTTATACCAATTTATCTCGCGAGAACATGCGAGATTTGTCTGTTTACAACTTTATTCGATTAACAATACAAAAATTCAAGTGTTCCAGGCGCGTGCGCAGGAAATTATGCAGTGGTGTCTAGGTAGCACTAAACCAATTAATTTCCGGCTGGGTCAAAGTTCGAGAAGTTGATAAAGAAGTTAACAACACAAGTCCTGTGATTGATTATAAATGTGAGTGTGTTGGTTGTAAAAAAAAAATAGTTTCATCTGGGCTAAAAATGTATGCAATTTTATTTGATGTAGTACCACCGTGTCAAGTAGCCTTGTGCTTGGAACATGTATGGGATACCTGTAAAAAACAATTGTGCGAAACTAGGGGTGTTGTAGAAACATCTGGTTATACCAAAAATGAGCCATGAAAGGTACTATTTTCTGCAGTTAATACTTTGAGGTAGGGGTTGTAGTATTGATATTTATGGGTCATAGTATGGTTGATATATTGCATATAGTGGTCGCCTGTGGGATTTTAACTGGTATAGTCCAACCTATAGCACATAGTGCATAATAACAAATATTATGATTTTTGTGATTTAATTAAATTAAACTATACTATTTGATTAATTAGTCGTCACACGGCCATGCAAGTTCACAATGACCTTGACCTTGACAATAATTACTGTGCATGGCTCTGAATAGAAAAGCACTGAAGAAAAGTTGGTTTTGGCCTATAATTCATACTATAAAGATTTGAATATTTTTATTTACATGGTGTTTGACTTGCCATATACAACTGCTCTTAAACATGGTAATTTATTATATACATAGCAATGAAATATATAGATCTACGGAAACCATAAAAGTGATATCCGGTGAAAAGTCATATTTTCACTCTATTTTAGCTACAGTGAAAATATAGAAATCGTATTTACTTTTTTTTTAAAGTGCATGATTAAATTACCTCCCTTTGTCTCGTTACTTCGTATTTAAATATGATGATTACCAATGCATCTGATCGTATTTGAAAAATAAAAAATGTAATTTAAACAATTGTACCTATAAAAAAAAAGGGATACGAAGTGCAATTACGATAAAATATCTAAAACGAATTGAATACGAAGCTAAATAATGATGACACAATGTAGTGTCATTGAGTGTAAGTGTAAGAATTTAACGATCGCTTTGTCAGGTATGTTTGTACCGCAAATAAATAAATAAATATTAATAAAGATAAATTTGATTCAAATTTATTTTTAAAAGTCTATGGTCAAGTATATTTTCTGGAAAAGTTCCATAGGAAGAAATATATCATGGCGTTACGTGTTTTCGATGGGATAAGCGAAAGATATTACCAAAAAGCGAAATATATTGTCAAAAAGTAGGAAAGATGTATATAATAAATAAACCATTTCATGGTGGTTTTTTTCGAATACGACTTTTATGTCAACTCGTGATGTATGAAAACCATATTTTCACTCATTGCTTCGCAATTCGTGAAAATATGGTATTCACACATCACTCGTTGACATAAAAATCGTTTTCCAAAACAAACATGAAATCGCCTCAATATATCTAGGCAACCTGAACTTAGATTTTAATAGCAATTTATTTTTATATTAAAAATAACATGTGCCAATATTGGGTTAATGTCTTTAATTTCCATAAACATACTTAATGTTTCATGTATGTACTTCTGAAAGCTTAACTTTTTAAAGACCTTGATTTTTATTGCCCATTTGACATATTTATAGGGTGCTAAGTCATATTTTAGACAAATTTATAGTTTTAGGGGGGGGGGGGATAATTTGAAGAAAAACTACACCAAAGCCATAATTAAAATTTTTGTCACTATTGTGCCTTCTGTTCTCATTTATACATAACAATAAGCTTGTTAAACATATCTTTAGGTCTCCAGATCAAATCTTCTTTTTTATAAATCACTTAGTCTGCTCCCATGAAGTGTATTTTAAGTGTATACTAGATTTAGAACCAATTTTTCCAGATTTGATTATCTACCTTGGTGTAAGTTGATAATTTGTTTTATTGTTAATGCTGTATTATCCAGTGTTAATAGTTAAATAATATGCTGGATTACAGATTGTAGGAATACATCCAGTATACATATTGTATTGATCTGGATTAGAAAATAATGCAATAAAAAAGATGTTCGGGTAATTTTGTCATTTAAAAACAGGTTTTATTAGTAATGAATCAAAAATAAATAAGTGAAAGCTGCATGATAATTCCAGATATCACAAATATTTAAAACCTCCAACTACAGTAGGGTATAAATAAAATATAGTCAGGAATATTGGTGGCTGCCAATGGTTTTGATGGTCCATTTTGAAAATCTGCATAACTGATGGATTTGAAATTCCCGCACATGGTAACTTGAAGATACCCACACTCAGCATACAGGATTTCCCTCCAACAGTTATGTGCAGGACATTGAGTCATTACTTCATACAGATGCAGTCATGTTGATTTTTCCTTCCTCAGTCATTGTATTTTTTTAATGCTGATATTTCTTTGATGTGCCTATTGAGGTCTTCATAATCTAGGGGTCAGTCAAATACATGTGTTTCAATGGAATAAGTTTAAGGAGTTGAGGTACTCTGAATACCCATGTTGTCTCTACATATATAGCTGAGCACACACACAAACACACACACACACACACACACACACACACACACACACACACACACACACACACACACACACATATCTGACAGTAAATATCTTCAGGAGTATATTTTTTTAAATAGTTTTTTCAAATATGACATATTGCATTTGTATAAAACTGTACAAAATACATGTGCTATGTGAGGTGCACATTAAATTAGGTTGCATCGTAGAAACAACAGTTTCAGTGATGCTGTCAGTTTATGTCAGAAGACACCAGATCCTGGTTGTCATAAAAACACATGATTAGCCACCTTTTGAAAAATGTATGTTATCTGTATAGGTAGCACTAAACCAATTAATTTCCGGCTGGGTCGAAGTTCGAGGTGCACCGAACTTTTGATAGAGACGTTAATACCACAAGTCCTGTGATTGGTTATAAATGTGAGTGTGTTGGTTGTAAACAAATCTGGGCTAAAAATGTATGCAATTTTATTTGATGTAGTACTACCGTGTTAAGTAGCCTTGTGCTTGGAACATGTATGGGGTACCTGTAAAAAAAAAGTACTCAAATTTTATGCGAAACTAGGGGTGTTGTAGAGAAACATCTGGTTATACCGAAAATAAGCCACGAAAGGTACCATTTTCTGCAGTTAATACTTTGAGGTAGGGGTTGTAGTACTGATATTTATGGGTCATAGTTTGGTTGATGTATTGCATATAGTGTTTTCAAACACAAACGTTAACATGGTCGCCTATGGGATTTTAATTGGTATAGTCCAACGTATAGACTGTGGCGAAAAACGTTTCGGAGGGGGAGGGGGGGACGATCTGATTATGCTCCACCGGAAAATATATTCTAAAATAGAAAACTCACTTTGAGCAGGGTCAGGTCAGGTCAGGTCATAGGGTTTAAGGTGCACATACAGAGCAAGCTGTTGTAGCGTACGCCTGCCATGGCCCATGCCGGCTCCTCCGTCCAGGACAGGAAAAGGTTTGGGGAAGGTGGTAAGGGTGCATGTGTGGTGCTATTGAATTGTTAATATCACGTAGGATCAAGTCTAAAATGTAAACATTTGCGCAGTTTTCATGAGGTAATTTTGGCGCGTAATTTGGATCGTTTCATCGAAAATAAAATGGAGCTAATTGAGTAATTTTGACTTAGTTTACCGAGATGTAGTTCAGTTAAGCAGTGTGGTTCGACATCCCCTTTATACATACACACTCCTGTATCGACGACATAACTGCAGCACGTGACAGGGAAGTATCTAAGGGAGGAATTCTCCTTTGATTGCCAGAACGTCTTGGAATCGTCCAAGAATTCCAATGAATTAGTTGACATTCCTCGACCTCAGATCTTAAACTCATTTCTGCAGGGATTTTTCTAAATCTGTTTCAATCGTGCCTCGTTATAAACTTACAGTGATTCATTCAACACTGGAAATAAAAAACATATTCTCATCAAGTACACCATTGGTGGCTCAGAAGTTGTTTTAAATACCATATCGATGTTTTGTTCGTTTGTTTCGACAATAGTTCAAGTTTGGTTATCTCTTTGATATTTTTTTCAAATATCCCAGCACTCAGTTTTTCATAATATTCTTGGAAATCAAACATCTAAGATTATGCAGGCTGTAATAGAGTTCAAGGCTGCCCGACCTTGACCTGGTTTCGGTCACATGGGAGTAATACATTATTTTTAAAATCGTATCTCATCAGACCAGAAACTAAGGAATAGTATGTATGTAGCAGTGCTTGTTACACCATACGGTACTTACTTAGTCACTGCAAAAAAACCCACACAAAAACAAACAAAAAAGACACACAAAAAACCCCAACTTTTTAAATTCTACATTCGTATCTATGTAAATGGTAGTTTATTTCTTTGTTTTGATTAACTACACCACTAGAGTACATTGATTTATTAATCATCAGCTGCTGGATGTCAAAATGTAAATGCTATAGCCCAGTAATAGTGATCTGAAGCTGGGTTTTTAATGCAAATGAATTACTTCCACAATTTCGCGATGCAATCACAACTCATGGCTATAACGTTTGTCAAAATCAAAGGAAAGTCGTAATTAATTATTTAAAGTGCTGTGCCAGACCATACACTAAAATTTCTAATTCCACAATTAAATACTTTCTTAATTCATTGCAATAATATTTTACACCGATATGTAAATCAATAATTACGAAAATGCCCCATAAAAGTATTAAAACATCACTTCCGTAGAACACTGCCGGAAACGACCGAGTAAAATTCTCGGTAAAAACATTTGCCTGTAAATAGCAGTGATGTCACGAAGGGAACGCGTTTCACAGAAACCTACCACGAGATGACTTCCAGCGCAAGCGAAAGTGGGACCGACAGCGACTGCCAAGCTCATTGATCATGCGATTCTTCTTTCGATGATGAATAGTGTAGTAATGACGACTGGACTAATATTTGTGCAACACAACAAATAATGCCTTATCAGTTTGAACCTGGAACATCTTCCGACGAACCACCGGCCTGACAGATGACGATGAAAATGGTCGTGGAGACAGTTTACGACTAATTTACAACTTTTATTCTTGTTTTGTTCTTTAGCTTTTCGTGCGAATTATTTTGCTACACTGTATGTTCTAATGTTCTGATGTAGTAGAAAAGACGATAAATAACTCTTGAATTCTACGAGTCAAGTGGACTCGATATCGGTAATTTTAAGAAATAAACAAAAACGACTTTTAGTCCGTCCCATCCCTCTATGAAAATGTTTTTTTTGGTGAATAATTTCAGTTTAGTTTGACGTAAAAAAAAAAAAGTAAAAGTGTTTTGGAAATAACAAAACAATACTATTTTTTTGTGTGCAGTTGTGAAAACAGTCTGCTCAGAAATAAATAACTTATTTTAATTTTAAGAAATAAACAAAAACGACTTTTAGTCCGTCCCATCCATCCATGAAGATGTTTTTTTGTGTGATTAATTTCAGTTTAGTTTGACGTAAAAAAAAAAAAAAAAGTAAAAGTGTTTTGGAAATAACAAAACAATACTATTTTTTTGTGTGCAATTGTGAAAACAGTCTGCTCAGAAATAAATAACTTATAGCACATTCCATAGTATGAAAAAAAGGTTTTCTCTGTGGGAAGGTATAGTAAAATTAATTTAATGTATTTCTGAGCCGATTGTTTTCTAAGATGCATACAAAATTAGCTTTCTTTTCTTTTTTACAAAAATATAGATGGGCTATAGATACTTGTTTGTACTTTATTGTTTTAATGTTCTCGAACTGTAAAGAAAAATCTCACAAATGAACGAGATGCAAACGACAACAAATCGGATCTCAACATGGGCGTACGACCCGGTGGGGCCCAAATTCGGGCAAAACAGTGGGGAAACAGTGGGGAAACAGTGGGGAAACTTCGGGCAGTTTTTATCTGGGTAAAATTTCGGGCAAATCAACCCCTCCAGCCCCCCTAAATCAAAGAGTCCCCATACGCCCATGGATCTCAATGATTGCACGAACGGTGTATGAAAAAAAAAAAAAAAAACTGACCGGAGTTGAAAGCATAACGCAATTTGGGACATTGACGATATGCACCCCAAGGTCGTTTCGGTGTGGATGGCGTCGGCTTGTTGTCATTTGTTTTGTGTCGCAGAAAAATTGTTGGTACGGCATCTTTTTTTAAAAGCCATAACACATGGTATTCCCATATCTCGCCTACACCGACAAGCCAGTTCGGACAAATCGAAACTAAAGTGTCTGCTGTCGCAACGGTCTCCGGAATTTTCTTCCTGTCCAGTATTTTCACGTTGTTTTAATCAAATTCACACACAGCTTTCTCACAGCAACATTACTAGGAAATGCGTGAAGCCTAAATTTATCGGCTTTTGTATTGCTACAGCCGCCAACAACACGCCGTTTAACCATAATAAACACAAAAGAAGCAATGAACAATGGCGCTGACTATCGAAAGGAGTTCCCTTCGTGACGTCACGGATCAAATCTTACGGAAATTCCCGAAACGAATTCAGCTGGTTCTGTTTTTCAGGGGAATATATTTAAATGGAAAATATACCGGTATATAATTTTTTTACACTTTTTTTTTTCTTTTTCTTATCATATTAAATAATATCTTGATTGATATAGCTCAATACATCATACATCTGGAACAGCACTTTAAATGATGTTGGGTTGTATTCTGTGTTACAGTTACCGCATACACTTACCACTTGGTTATTATATATCATCGACGTTTTGATTGACAGCCGATAGCCCCGAGTGCTCTAACATGAGAGTCTATCTGCTGTTAATCAAAACATCGCACATGTATACTAACCATTCACACCATGGGTTATTTCATGCGGTAATTCACTTGTCCCACGCTTCCAAATGACGTTGCATGACGCGATAAGGAAGTTGTCTCGGGGAGAGCGGTTATATGGCAGTGCGGTTATATATATGTATTGCACACTTTTGTCAATGGAGAAAACAACCTAAGCGTGCTACAATAATTAGTCTGGCTAAATATTACATTGCTGATATACGGGCCTGTTCCATTGCTTAACGTATTTCACACCAGACATTAATGTTTCGCCGACTGGTCGTCGTAAAAAAGCGCACTTTTCGCTTAAAGGGACATACCCTAGTTTTTAAACACAAACACATATTTCTGACTATTATAACTGAAATTATACTTTAGTTAGATTTTGTGGTTTATATTAACAATTTCCGTACGTTCCAAGTGTTTTTGGTCATCCTGGTGTTTTTAATATCACAAAATTAATTTCTCATATTTTTAAAAGCGCACGTGTAACAGTTATGGAGTCTAGTTTTAGTCTATTTTTAGAGGGTATTTCACCACTTCAAAGTCACAGACTCATGTTTTACTCAATTGTAATTTTATTCAAATGTTTTACAGGTTTGTAGATTAACTAAACTTAGTGTTAATTTTCACAGGTTGGAACTAGGGTCTGTCCTTTTAAAAAAAAATTTTTTAAATCAATGGTATATTTGATACAAAATAAACTGTCAAAATATGTTTTGGACCTTATCTGAGAGGGATGATTGTATAACTAATTTCATTATGTCAATATAATTCTGATCTCTAAATGTCGTAAACAAACATCCACTCTTCCCTAGTGCCTTTGCCATGTCTTGTCCCCCTGCTGCCATCTACAAGCGTGTTGTTGTTGTTGTTGTTGTTGTTGTTGTCTTGTTCCAGACGAGGGCGGGATTTAGCTCAGTCGGTTGAGTGCTCTCTTGAGATACTTGCGTACCAGGATCGAACAACCTCGGTGGATCCATTCAACTGATTGGGGTTTATTTCTCGTTCCAACAAGAGTAAAACAACTAGTCAATGTCGTGGTATGTGCTATCCTGTCTGTGGGAAATGTATATAAAAGATCCCTTGCTGCTTTAGGAAAACTGCAGAGGGTTTCCTCTGATAACTACGTGTCAGAATTACCAAATGTTCGACATCAAATAGCCGATGATTAATGAATCAATGTGATCTAGTGGTGTCGTTAAACAAAACAATCTATGACTTTAACTTTTGTTGCAGATGACTATGACTATGAGGAAATGGGCTACCACCCGACGCCGTACTTCCTGCCCACTCCTACAAACGTGACGGTTCGAGCGGGAGACCTAGCCATACTGCCGTGTTCCATCAGACACCTCGGTACCAAGCAGGTGCGTACGTCATATCCGGTTGTTTTGGGGATTTTAAAATTATTAGTCTCAGTCACAGATTTACATGCAGAAAAAGCAAAAACAAACAAACAAAACACAAAAACAAACAATAAAATCAATACATGTCCTCTAAAGGGCCCAACAAATTGTATCTCCTAAGTTCAAAGGATATAACTCTGTCCAAAAATGGGTAAACCACCATGGAATTCAAACGTGATTTGTAACAGTACTTGATTACACTATACACACACTTTCAATTCAATATATTGAGGCATTGCGGAAAATAGTTGTAAGATGTTATAGGCAGTTGTATGATGTCAGAAACAGTACCATGACATGATACTACACTCTATGACATCATACAACTGTATATAACACCATGTAACTGTTTATGACATCATTACCAGTGGCGGATCCAGAAAATTTATTTAGGGGGCCCCAATGACATGAGGCCGAATGCCAATGGAACTTTTGGGGAGGTTTGGAGGGGATCGTAAAAAATAAAAATTAATATATAATAAAATTATAACTGTTGCAAAATTTAGGGGGGCCCGGGCACCTGCCCCCCCCCCCCCCCCCGATCAACTGACTATGACATTATCCAACTGTCCATAACATCATACCACTATCTTTGACATCGTGCAACTATTTATGACATCATACAACTGTCTATGACATCATGCTACACTCTATGACATCATACAACTGCCTGTAACATCATGCAACTGTTTCTGATATTGTACAACTGCCTATAACATCATAATACTATTTATAACATCATACAACTATCTATGACATCATACAACTGCCTTGTACAGCACAAAACGATCTATGACATCATACAAATAGTCATGATATCATACAGTTATCTATGACATCACACATCTGTCACCTACAGGTCGCATGGGGTAGACTGGGCGAAGACCATTTCATCACGATCGGCACGTTCACGTGGGTGAAGGACAAGCGGTTCGTGGTGCAGCACCGTGAACTGCAGGGCAAGGTCACGGACTGGAACTTGCTCATTAAGGGGGTCACCAAGCAATACACGGGCGACTACGAGTGTCAGATCTCGACGAAGGAGAAGATATCACGACACGTGCATTTAACAGTCGTGGGTAAGGAATAATTTCAGTTTCAAAGAACGTCAGTTACATCATAACGTATGGGCTTACATGCGTGTACGTTGTTGAATGTACCAGTCAGCTGCGGATGCTAGGGATGACTGGTGGGGGTGCTTTGAAAATTTAGTATAACTATAATGACTTTTTGGGGGTGGAAGTGGGGAAAAGGGGGATGTAATAAGATTACATAATAACATATACTTCATTTTAGTGATCTTTGGACTAAATGTTGGGGACAGATCAGAGATTTATCAAGGAGTTCTGTGGGTCCGAACATGAACCCCTTCCCAAAAGAAAGTGGAAATAAAAATTCGCAATTTATTTACTGAAAGGTCCCAATATATATATAATTATGTCTGTTGTAATAAATTAATTTATCAGTGGTGTACTGCATCATTCAGAGGACTGAAAATATATTCCATGTATGATTTACTCGCGCTAATATCCCCAATCCTATCAGTCATGGAACCCTGGCAAAATATCCTGGATAAATCCCTGCAGTTTTATTAACTTGCATCCAATCCCTGAAACATGCTTGCATCTGCCCCTGGTATGTTGTGCAGCATCGTATTCAAGTATAGTGTTCTTGATGTAACGACTTATTATATGTTTTATGTTAAATTAACAACAAACCAAGTTTGTTTTGTGCACTAAGGTAAGCATTAAAAATATAACTTTGACAATAAAGGTAAAAAGGACACGTTGATTTTATTGTAGTATTGCAGGCATTGTCACACAACAAACGGCCAAGTAAACGGCCTAACAAAAAATTGTCTGAAAATATATGCATATATATTTAATTTCCCCGAAAACAGTTTTCGGCTTTTAACGAAGGCTTGCTCAAAAGAAGCATACACAGTGCATATTTCAAGTCACGAACTCCGTGTGACTGTGCCTTTAGTAGGTCTACTGCCGTATGACCGTGCCTTTAAAGAGACTAGTCCTGAGTTTGCTACTATTGTAACATGTTCCCGATTAAGACACAAAACACACCGAAGCTGGATCTGGATCTGGAGCCTAATTCACTAAACTCTCGCAGCTTTGCGATCTCGCAGTGCAATGCTAAAAGATTTGCAAAGAGGATGCTTTGTTGTGTAGCAGAGCCTAAGAGACCTTTGTGAATTAGGCCCCTGATCTGTGGTTCCCGTCAGCACAGACGCGGTGTTTTGTCACATTCGATTCAGTGCGTTTCATTTTCAACTGGTTTCATACTCGCTAGATCCAAGATCCGGTGTGTTTTGTTTCTATCAGAGCCTTGTTATAGACTAAAGTTACATATTAACAGAGCCTTGTTATAGACTAAAGTTACATATTAAATGCATTTTACTTTTTTCAGAATACCAGTACAGTGCCTATATATTCAATTCGTTTCTGTACACAAATAACCCAAAATGAATTTTACCCAACAATAATGCCATACGTGCAAAAGGAAAATGTTAAAACGCTTGCCTGATGCGCGGTCGGTCTAGGATCGACCCCCGTCGGTGGACTCATTACAGTATTTCACGCTCCACAACTGGTAAATCAAAGGCAGAGGTATGTGCTATCCTGTTTGTGGGATGGTTCATATAAAAGATCCCTTACTACTAATGGAAACATGTAGCGGGCTTCCTCTCTGAAACTGTATGTCTAAATTATCAAATATTTAACATCCAATAGCCGGAAACTAATAATTTAATGTGTCCTAGTGGTGTCGTTAAACAAAACAAACTTTCTTAATTGTCTTTCTCACTAGCAGACGGAGGTAGGTCAGTTGTAGACTATTCAACTGACGTGCCGTTATTTATCCAAACAAGAACATGTATTTAAAGGCACAGACCTGAGTTTGCTGCATTGTAAGATGTTTCCGACTAATAAAATCTTTTAACGTCTAAAATACGCATTAAATAAAAAAAAATCTCTTTTAGAATATCAGTGTCAGTATATTCAATGTGGTTCTGGTCGT
Organism: Gigantopelta aegis; assembly: GCF_016097555.1. NCBI lineage: Eukaryota > Metazoa > Mollusca > Gastropoda > Neomphalida > Peltospiridae > Gigantopelta > Gigantopelta aegis. The sequence goes on from NC_054700.1 coordinate 45,757,380, forward strand.
CTTAATATTTGTAAGAAACCGAAACTGGATTTTGTCTTCAAATAATTTCGTACGTACGAAAAAAACATATTTTAGGAAATAAAACGAAATTTAACCTAGTACAAATACTAGAACGATCAGAAACACGTTTAATATACAGCCACTAATATTTTATGCAGAAAAAAATATTTGATATATAATTAAAATCTTTTTAAGTCTCTGTTAGTCGATAACATCTTAAAAATTGCAGCAAACTCAGGACTGTTCCTTCAATAGATGATTTTAGCCGCTGAAAAAGACCTGTTGGTCGGTAATACAGTAACTATGGCAGAACACTTGGGACAGTATGTTTGTTATCTAGTCTGTGTAGTCAGTGTTCAGTTCTCTAAGTGTTCTATATTCTCCTTTACAGGCCCCTCTATAAAACGTTCAGGTAAGCTTGAGAATGCAGTTGTTGTATGCGATAGTAGTAGACTGTACGCAGTGGTACTAATTAAAGAAGAAAAAGCGGCAGTAAACTACCATTAAGAGTAGCAGACAATAATATTGTGATAGTAATAGATTGTAATTAATAGTAGTAGAAAATGTATACCGTGAAATCACCTTTCTTCGTTATGATCTAATTTTCGTGTAATTTGTGGACTTGTGCAGTCAACGAATTTAAAAGCACAACGAAAATATAATACATGTCTACATGTAATACGAAATATATGGTATTGCGTTTGATATCCACGAATTTAAGTTACCTAACGAAATGTGTCTTCTAGTAAAATAACGAAAATTTAAAAGTCCACGAAAATAAAGGATTTCACAGTATAGTTTACTAATATACAGTTGGTATTAGTAGCAGACAGTATAACAGTAGTATACAACAGTAGTATATTGTATACAATAGCAGTAAAATATTTAACAATGGTAGACTATACGGTGATGGTAGACTGTTTATGTTAATCTGCATTATCTCGAACTATTCGTATGTTGAAAATATTGTCATTTGTCTCAGAAAACATAACAAATATATTGCATGATCTTTTGTTCTTGTAATACTTTTTTTTTTTAAAATGTAAATAGGTAAATAGCAGTAAAATATTTAACAATGGTAGACTATACGGTGATTGTAGACCAGGGGTGTAGCGTGATCTGGACCTGGGGGGGGGGGGTTCGAATATGAACCAAGTGGACCTTTTTCTATTTTGTTTTTACACCACCAGAAATTCCATATGTATAAACCTGTATGTTTTAGTTCTGAAAGCGGACCATTTACTTCAGCGGGGGGATTCGTCCGCACCCCCCGAAAACCCCTAGCCTACGCCCCTGGGTAGACTGTTATATGTTAATCTGCATCAAACTATTCGTATGTTGAAAATATTGTCATTTCTCTCAGAAAAAAAAATATTGCATGATCTTTTTTTCTTGTAATACAATATTTGTTTTAATGTAAATAGGTTTCTGTAACAGTTGCCATCACGTTGCATAGACTAGATCTCAGTTTTTTGACACAGGGGTCAAGGCAAAATGCTGGAACTCCCAAGGTTGGCGGTATCATCTGAATCGTTACTATCTCACACGCCAATAGAGGCATTGTCCTTAGATTTCAAAATTCAAATAGTCCTAACCTATTGAGTGATCGAAAGTTGATCGGTTGGTGCCAGCCAGTATTCAAATCGTTCTAACCGACTGAGTGATCGAAAGTTGATCGGTTGGTCCCAGCCGATTATAGCCGATAATCGATGAAAGTCCAACACTAGTTCCAACAGCTGCCTGTATCGCTGTTTTGAAGGTGAGATTTGACCTATGCAAGTTGATGGTACTTTTATTAGTATTGTTTACATCGAAATCTGTTTTAATGTTATGAGAACTGGTATGTGTTGAGATTTAATATGCTGTTTTATGCACGTTTAACAGTATTCGTTGTGGAGTTACATATCATTGTATCGGTTCCCCTTTCATTTAATCGGTCTATAAACCATGATAAATCCATCACTAATTGTCTTCGACAGCGTCGGTTGGGTTATGGTTTTCTCATTCATTCATTTCAACTTAATTTCGTGCTTATATCCAATTAAGGTTCAAGCACGCTGTCCTGGGCACACAAACCTCGGCTATCTGGCTCTGTTCAGGACAGTAGGTTAATTGTTAGTTGTTAGTGGTTAGTTAGTGAGAGAGAGAAGAGGGTGTAGTGGTCTTACACCTACCCAATGAGTCGTTAAAACTCGCTCTTGATTGGAACCGGTACCGGGCTGCGAACCCAGTACCTACCAGCCTTATGTCCGATGGCTTAACCATGACATCACCAAGGCTATGCACTAACAGTTATAGACAAATATATTGCAAAACATAAACTTTATTTTCCAGCTATCAACGGGGCACTAATGTCAAAAATTGTCGATTAATTATTTACATGACAGTTTACTGATTACAATTTAGGCCTTTTATCTATCCTGCATGTTGGTGTCTGTTATCTGTTGTGGTTATTGGTGTTATTGTTTCAGACACCATATTGTTTTGTAGTGAGCAATTTTGGTAGTATTTAAACTAAACTGAATAGAATTGTAAGTCGAAAACAAAAGGGCAGGACGTAGTCCAGTGGTTAAGAGGTCGCCTGATGCGCTGTCAGTCTATGATCGATCCCCGTCAGTTGGCAATTTCTCGCTCTAGCCAGTGCACCACGATGGTATATCAAAGGCCGTGGTATGTGTTGTCCTGTCTGTGGGACCTTGCTACTAATGAACACATGTAGCGGGTTTCTGTCTGAGACTATATGTTAAAATTACCAAATGTTTCACATCCAATAGTCGATTATTAATAAATCAATGTCTTCTAGCGATGTTATTAAACTAAACAAATTTTACTTGCAAATAAAAGACTCTTTGGGTGGGTGTGTGGACAGGCGGACGACGGACGGATGGATGGAGAAACCCGCTGTCGCCAGACACTCTAGATGACAAAACAACAAGAAATCTTTTATATGCTCGTTCTCAGAAACAGACACATGTATACCACGGCTTTTGATCTACTACTCATGGATCAGCCGAGCACTCTACCACCGGGCCACGTTCCACCCTGGGCTGACTGGAAGGATGAAGTCATAAACCAGACAAACACAAAATATACTATTATAAAGTCATACATAACCTGAATGACAAAACCTCCATCTTGATGAAGGAAGGAAATGTTTTATTTAACGACGCACTCAACACATTTATTTACGGTTATATGGCGTCGGACCATCGTAATGATGAAAATAATACCTCTGCTCAAGACACCTCATAATCTTTATTGACATCGAGTTATTCAGCTAGTCTTCACTGGCCCGTGGTGAATGAATCGCTCTCACTCAAATTTCACTCTGTAATAGATCAAACTATAATTCGATCAGACTTTGGAGAATCCGACTGTGAAGGTTGATTTGGGGTGTCTGGGTATCACATTATCATTATTGGTTCGCAGACAGTCGTGAGACCGACGATATGACCCTTGACATTTGCGTAATTCTCTAACGAGGACCGGTCTATCGGCAGTGTAGTCTCCATCGCTCCTATACTTTTGTCATAACAAGTGTCTTGAAACCATCGTGTACAAAAATAGCAAAATTGAGGTCGACTGGTTGAGCAAGTTAATATGGTTATACTGTTGATTAGCTGGAGCCAATGGATATGGATATATTATTTAGTCCTTATATTCCGTAGTTCAGTCTCGCCAATAAACTATAAAAACAAAATTAAAATGTTCCCCATTTTTAGGGATGATTTTAAAACACCAATTATTACTTTTATTTTAACATAACAGCGACACATTAATTATAAGTTGCTTAATGACATTTCAAAATTATTTTGATAACATTTTTATTACCGGAAGTAGTAATATTTGATAAAAAAAATATTACGATTCCAACCTACTGAATAATCCCTAATGTTTCCGAATGAACCCGGAACATGACGAAACACTACGTAATACAACGATAAGTGTTGTCTTCGCCTAATTCGACCACACGTATTCCCTTTCTCCTGGGAAGGGAGAAGTCATTTCTCCTACTTTTTCAATGCAGATTTAGGGTCTGGATTTAGGCGGGGGATTACATAGATGGGTCAATACAGTGCGGCCAAGATTATTAATGAGATTGTACTTTAAAATATCTTCCAGTCATATCGCATAATTAGATTTCATAAAAAAAAAAAAAAGACAGCGGTCATTTGCACATCATTCACGTTTTTATTAAGGGTTATTTCTTGTTTTTGATGCATAAATGCCAAACACTCACATCTAATAGTGTATATACTCGATCTATACCTTAAGACTTTCACTTGTCTTTATAATGCACAAAATATCAAAATATAGTGTTGTTCTTCTTCATCCCTAGGTATTATTTTAAAAGGAAAACAGTTCGTAGATGTTGGCGATTCCATCCACTTGGTGTGCAACGCGACGGCTGCGCAGCGCATACCGGAAGAGATAGACTGGTTCAAAGAAGGTGACAAGATAGACTCTCAGCGCTTCAAGCATATAGTGATAACCAAGTACCGGTCTCTGCGAGACCAGTCGCTTGTGAGCGAACTGTTCATTGACCACAGCACCACGAGGGACAGTGGGATGTATATATGTCGCAGTTCAGAGAAGGATATAAACAGTAGGAAAGTGACAGTACTAGTAGGTGAGGTCATCTTGTGTGAAACAGTTTGGAGGTTCACTCAAAACGAAAATGAAATCGAGGTTCTGCAGATCATTCTTTGAATTCGTAGTTTACGGATTTGCACTGATCTGTCTCACTGAAGGAAACATGGTGTGACTCAGCAATACAAATCTGGCAACTTTGAGGTCGATAATTTCGAGCCCTGTTTCTCCCCTTCTCTCTATGTCTGTATCTGTATCTCTCCCATATCTCTCCCTCCCCCCCTCCTCTCCCATCTCTCTCTCTCTCTCTCTCTCTCTCTCTCTCTCTCTCTCTCTCTCTCTCTCTCTCTCTCTCTCTCTCTCTCTCTCTCTCTCTCTCTCTCTCTCTCTCTCTCTCTCTCTCTCTCTCTCTCTCTCTCTCTCTCTGTCTCTGTCTCTGTCTCTGTCTGTTTGTCTTGAGATAAAAACAGTATTCAAAGATACAATAACTCTACTCGTTTTTGGTTTACACACAAATGGTTCTTTCGTGTTTGTTACTAAATATTGTATATGATGATAATTGTAAGCATAGTTTAATAATATCCTTCTTTTTATCCCTACAGCGGATTCGCCGAATGTAAAACGAGGTTGGTATAACCTGTAACACATTGTTATAAATATGATATATGATAGGATAATATATCTAGGTATGGGTATTTTGAATCGTGTATGTGGGTGGTATTCGTTTTGCATACAATGTTGCACATAGAAAATAATAAAATGAAACTGTGAAAAAAGCTTTTATTATAGTAGGGGTGCGGGGTAGCAATCTGATTAAAATTAGCTCTACTGGTCTCACCAGTAGATCTAACAGCATTGTGTGGACTCCCATGTCCAGGTGACATTTCATCTATAAATAACAATTTAAATATCGACCAATTACACTTCGCCTTTTATAACGTTATTCGGAAGCATACAAAATCTAAAAATATCGGTCGAGACTATTAATGCAATAGGCGAACTTGTTGGTCTATTTCAACATCGAAAAACCAGGGGGAAAAGTGCAATAATAAACTCTGGATTGTATACTAGTATAAACAGATTTATGGCTATACCATCACGTGTCGTTGGGGGGGGGGGGGGGGGGGGGGGGGGGGGGGGGTTCGTCTTGAAACGAATTTTATATAAAATTTTATATTGAAATTAGTTTCCGGCATACTTCGTAATTCACCCGAATCATTTCGTATACCCTCGGCATAAACTCGAATGCTTTTAAATTCTTTTCAAATCACTGGCATGAGTTTGCAAGTAAGGTTTTGATTGGTCGAAAGAAAGGTCAACTGGACATGAGCTCCAACGGGCTGCTGTTAGATCCACATGTAATAGTGGAGCTAATTTTAATTAGATTGGCGGGGTAGTAGGGTGGTGCAAATAACATATGATAAATAACGGATAAGGAATGATACAATCAGGTGTTTTGAGAAAGAAAATTGGATTTATCCATCAATGACTATATCTTAGTATAACATATTGGCAAGATGTAAAGATACAGTTCTCTATTTTCGACCTGTGACTACAATTATAGCTTGTCCCGACGAAATTATTTTTACTCTGTTACATGTATTTATAGTCAAGGAACGTTAATTCTCCTTTGACTTTACTTGGTATTTAAGCTGGACCTAAATACTCACTCATTCAGTTATTCATTCATTCATTCATTTCAACTATTTTCGTGCTTATATCCAATTATGGTTCAAGCACGCTGTCCTGGGCACACCCCCTAACTATCTGGGGCTATCTGTACACGACAGAGGGTTAGTGAGAGAGAAGATTGTGTGCTGGTCTTGCACCTACCCATTGAGTCATTAAACTCGCTCTGGGTGGGAGCCGGTACCGGGATATGAACCCGGTACCTACCAGACTTAAGTTCGATGGCTTAACCACCACACCACCGAAGTCGGTGGATCTAAAAATCTAGCGACTGACAGCTTAAACACTGGCATTCAATGTAAACAAATGATCTTTGTTTTGGGGTTTGTTTATTTTGGGGTGGGGGGTTTTTGGGGTTTTTTTGGTTTTTTTTTGGTTGTGTGGGTGGGGTTTTTTTTTGTTTTTCTTGAGGGGGGGTCCAACTGATTGGGTTTTTCTCATTCCAATGGTCGTGGTATGTGTTATCCTGTCTGTGTGGATATGCATATAAAACTAGGTAAAATCTGACCTTGAGACAAAACTGCGGCTAATATTTTCTTTCTTGCCCACTGAACTGAATAAGGCATTTTATGCACTGTGCACTGCTAGATAAATTTGTCTGACCCTACGGTTAGACGATTTCTGCATACATCGTTTTGGGACTACTTTTCGGTGGAAATAGCTCCATTTATTCGCGAAGTGTATTTTGTTTTTCTATAAAAATAAAAAAATAAAACATTTAAATGTTAAATAATTGAAATTGTTAGCTTTATTGTTAAGTTGTTATTTTTTATTTTTTTTTGTACAAATGGAAGGCGGGACGAAGCCCAGTAGTAAACCGATTCCTTGATGTGCGGTCCGTCTAGGATCGATCCCAGTCGGTGGACCCATTGGGCTATTTCTCGTTCTAGACAGTGCACCACGAGTGGTATATCAAAGACCGTGGTATGTGCTATCCTGTCTATGGAGTGGTGCATATAAAAGTTCTCATGCTACTAATGGAACAATGTAGCGGGTTTCCTCTCTAAGACTATATGTCAAAATTACCAAATGTTTTATATCCAATAGCCGATGGTTAACAAATCAATGTGTTCTAGTGGTGTCGTTAAACAAAACAAGCTTTAACTTTGTACAACTGGGACTATGTTTAAGGCGCGTATAGTTAAATGAATTTATAGGCGCAATGTTGACGGTACATCAACAAGAATAATAGATGTCTTTTAATTTACAAATATTTTGGTGGGTTTTGTAATCAAGTTTGACAACAACAAAAAATAATCAAACACCGTTGTGAGTTATAGATAAGGCAATTCGTACCCGCGGGACAAAACGCTTTCTACAAGGGTCTCGGTAACCCTGAGCCCTCTCAAAAAGCCAAAACCATTTTGTCCCTGGGGTTGGTGTTGCCCTATCTCTAACTGAGAACGGTGATAGATTCTATTAGTCTTCTAACACGAACGTGGGACTGCCGATAGTGATACTCGCATTAAAAGCATGAAGCAGATCATAAATCGGCTGTTGTCCGTTTTAATTGGCCATTATTGGCAATCCAAACATAACGGTGTCTGGTGTCTGAAACGGAAATATGGATGTGAAAAGTCCTCGCTATCGACGGAGTTGTGTATCATTACGCAGTTAGCAGACCATCTCGGCATGTTATATGGAATTTTGGGTAGAAATGAATCAGCACCAAAAATGCTTCCATTTCTTATCATGTAGAATTTTTGAATAAATAAAATCACCGATTTCTGTTTTAATGCCTTAACACGATAGTTTGTAAGCGGTTTTTTTTTTTTTGTTGTTGGAGGGGGGGGGGGGTTCGAGGAGGGGGGTTACGCTTAGATAGCTAGCTGAAAAAAACAAAAAACAAACAACAACAACAAAACAAAAAAGAATAATAATAAAGCAAAAAAGAAGAACAAAAACATTAAAGGTATTTTTAGGAAAATTATTTTGGGTAAATTAGAAGGTATTATGTCACGCTAAGGGTATTGCCTTTACCCTGCTCAGATCGAATAGCGATAAATTAAGTAACCAGTTATTATTTATGTGTTCTACATGGTCACTGTAAATAATATCAAAATGTAACGAAACGAATTCATATTGCATAAATACCACCAGTAGCTTGGTTTCGGCAATGTGTTTTATTTTGCATTTCACTCAACAAAATATGATATAATTTGTTTTTGTTTGATCTTTCAGAACCGGGACGAACACATTCGGATCAGAAAATTGCATTAAAAAGTAAGATTATATTTTGTTCTGTCTGTCTGTCTGTCTGTTTGTCTGTATGTATGTCTCTCTGTCTCTCTCTAGCCCCTCTCTCTCACACACACTCACTCACTCCTCTGTCTGTCTCTCACTCACTCACTCCTCTACTCTCTCTCCCTCTATCTCTGTCTCTGTCTCTGTTTGAATGTCAGTCTCTCTTTGAGACTCTCTCTGCCCTGATTATTTGTGCACTGCCACCCACTTCTTTTAGGCTTGACACGGCCCTAGTGAAGAAGAGTAAATTGTGCATGTAATAATTAGACTAGCAGGATACGACACGACTTGTAAATGGAGACAGCTGTTGGTAAATGTTCGGATTACTTCTGTACATCTATTACAGCGCAGAGTCGCCGGTCTGAGTTTGGTATTAAACGGACGACAGCGCCCAGCCAGAGTTAATTGCTGTTCTTTTGTAGGTTTCCGCCATCTCATTGGAAATGACAAAATCTTATGGTCGATTGGGGTTCTTTTGGTGAAAAGATTCAATACACATAGTGTCACTTCGAGGATTACAGATTGTGTCACGTGATTAAGTAACGGGGGTTTCTGTTATCTTTGTATGAAGTAATATTTGACGTGGTTAATTCAGTAGCACAAGCCTCGGTGGTGAAGTGGTTAATTCAGTAGCACAAGCCTCGGTGGTCAAGTGGTTAATTCAGTAGCACAAGCCTCGGTGGTGACATGGTTAATTCAGTAGCACAAGCCTCGATGGTGAAGTGGTTAATTCAGTAGCACAATCCTCGGTGGTGACGTGGTTAATTCAGTAGCACAAGCGTCGGTGGTGAAGTGGTTAATTCAGTAGCACAAGTCTCGGTGGTGAAGTGGCTAATTCAGCAGCACAAGTCTCGGTGGTGAAGTGGTTAATTCAGTAGCACAAGCCTCGGTGGTGATGTGGTTAATTCAGTAGCACAAGCGTCGGTGGTGACGTGGTTAATTCAGTAGCACAAGACTCGGTGGTGACGTGGTTAATTCAGTAGCACAAGACTCGGTGGTGAAGTGGTTAATTCAGAAGCACAATCCACGGTGGTGACGTGGTTAATTCAGTGTCACAAGTCTCGGTGGTGAAGTGGTTAATTCAGTAGCACAAGACTCGGTGGTGAAGTGGTTAATTCAGTAGCACAAGACTCGGTGGTGAAGTGGTTAATTCAGTAGCACAAGTGTCGGTGGTGACGTGGTTAATTCAGTAGCACAAGACTCGGTGGTGACGTGGTTAATTCAGTAGCACAAGACTCGGTGGTGAAGTGGTTAATTCAGTAGCACAATCCTCGGTGGTGACGTGGTTAATTCAATGTCACAAGCCTCGGTGGTGACGTGGTTAATTCAGTGGCATAATACACTTACCAGTCATGGTGGTAAAGTGGTTAAGTCTTTGCTACAATATTCGTTCCAGTCTCGACATTGGAGTGGTTAAGTTATTAGCACGATACACGTACCGGTCTTGGCAGTGCAGTGGTTAAGTCATAAGCTTGATACACGATACTTAAAGGCACTTACCCTAAGTAGTATGCAGTTATTATTCTCAGCGATCGCAGCTCTCTTTTTCTTTTTTTTTACCGCTAAGTTACATATATTAATTACAAGGTCTTGCTTAAGTTATCATTTGTAGTAGCGTTTCTGATTGTACTGTTGGTTGTGATTGCTCAAAATGCATTTAATGCAAATCAGATAAGATACCTGATGTACCTACCTCGAGAACTGAGGTCAGTGACATTAAGATAATGATGTATCCTAGTATATCGTATGTATCGTGATACGACTATCCTAGATCGACAGGTCGTTTTGTGGACCTCAATAATGATAATGATCATAATGGTGGTGGTGGTGGTGGCGGTGGTGGTGGTGGTGGTGATTTAAATCAAACTTTTTAAATTATTAATTATTAACTTCGTGTTTTTTTTACATTGGTACAGTTTACAAAACATATATTACAAAATACAAAGAAAAACAGAAACATTATACACACCTTTCTGGGAAACGTGTATTTAAACATATTGATCTCCTATTTAAAAGATTTAAAACAAACTGATACTAGAGTAATACAAATAGTTTGACCTGAACATCTAGTGGCGGGTTCCGCTACAGCTAATTCCAGGCCAATATGATCTCTGCCTGGCGTATAACAGGCTCGATATCACCCTGACACTAGGATACATCGAGCTATAAGGCAGGTTAATTCGTTACCAGAGTGTCAATAATAACAATATCTCACCCACAATTGTTACTTTTCTGTTCCGATAAGCAAGTTGATTGGAAATGGAATTGATGTGGAATTACTTGTCCTCCAACTGTTGTAAATCATCAAAAGATGTTAAGACTTCGGAGAGTGTAATGGATGAGAAGAAAATAATTGCAAGGATCTTCTGATATTTCTTTCAGATTTGTGGATATTTCTAACACTCTGACACAGCAAACAACATTAACAAATGAGGTGGGGTGTATCTGGATAGTACTTATTTTGAGCAGTCGCCTGAGGTGCTTACGTCGCAGGATCGAACTACCTCGGTGAATCCATTCAACTGATTGTGGGAGTGGGTTCTCATTCCAACCAGTGTACTACAACTGGTCAAAGGCCGTGGTACGTGCTTTTCTGTCTGTGGGAAAGTGCATATAAAAGATCCCTTGTTGCTAATGAAAACATGTAGCGGGTTTCTTCTAATGACTACGTGTCAGAATTACCAAATGTTTGGCATCCAATAGCTGATGATTAATTATTCAATGTGCTCTAGTGGTGTCGTTTAACAAAACCAACTTTATTTTCAGCAGAGGGTTGAAGTGGAGTTACAAAAATGTTATAACAAATAACTATTTAAGCCATTGAATTAAACTGAAAGTTGTAGGGTTTGGTGTGGGCGGGGTGGGGGTGGGTGGGGGGGGGGGGGGATGAGCAATGTTAAATGTTAAACGTGCGACATCTTTCGGCCTTTCAACTCATATAATCATCGCCATACCCACTCACTGGTGTAGCCAAGAGGGATACCATAGGGGACATGTCCACTTCAAATCACATCTCTTTATTTCACGACCTTTTATAATTACAAGTTGTCCACGTATTTACACGTATAAAACAAATTCATAGAGTATGTAGTTGCCCCCTATCCTTCAATCCTACCGGTGAAGTGCGGTATTACAAAATTGCTAAACCTTTTTGTCATAGTATATGTTGTTTTAAAGCCGCACACCCTAGTTCCATCCAGCGAAAATAAATTATAATTTGGTTAATCTACAAACCTGTAACACACTTAGATCACGTTTTTATCAAATGGAGTGAAAAAGCAGGTTTTATATCGATAACTACCATGGGAATCCCCATGTCCCAATTGCTTGAAATAATTTTGAAAGTTAGTATTCTGATGTCACCGGTAGATGTTGCTCGAAGCACAACAATGCCTACGTCACGACAAATTTCACAGAGTGCGCACAGACTTGGGGTGCGTTCTTTTCACCTCTCCTGGACATGTTCCAACTGTTCTGTCCTGGTTGTATCCCCTCTCCAGATATCGTAAGATGATTGGTGTTAAGGGTTTGTAACGTTTTGTATTGAGACACTTACTTGTCTGAACTTTATTGTTACTGAAAATGTTCACGAACTGTGAAGAAAAATCTCACAAATGAACAACAAGCAAACGACAACAAATCGGATGTTGATTGCGCGAACCGTGCACAAGAAAACAAACCGAACCAAAAATTATAACGGTCACGTGGTATACCAACGTCTGTGACGTTTACACAGGAAGATTCGCTCTAAAAATAGATTGGACCTCGCTTGCTTAACGGTTTTTTCTTGAGTGCATGCCTGTTGTTAAGAAATACAAAAAATGCATTTCGTGGTTTTACAAACATCAGGATTACCACGATTACTAAAAAGCACTTCAGGTGAATGGAAATGTGTATTCTAAATAATAAAATGTAAGTAAAGTGCAATTTTATTTGTGAAAAAATGGGTTTAATAGCGAAAAACAACGCCGTAATGGTTAACAACTAGCCGTAACTAGGGCGTGTCCCTTTAACAGCATATTTGTTTTTAGTCCCGTACCAGTCCAACTGGTTTCATCTTCGTCCTTCTGTCTGTCTGTCAGTCTGTTCCGCATATAGTTTTCCGGATGTTTCTTTTTTTCACAATGCCTTGAGATACTGAGCTGAAATTGTATGGCCCTTGAACTTAGGAAATACGAAAATTAGTTTTTCGGATTTTGTTTTTGCAATGCCTTAAAATATTGAGCTGAAATCGTTTGCATAGCTTTATCATATGCTGTTGCAGATCACGTTACCATGGCAATTTGCCCATTTTTCTCACAGAGATTGGTTTTCCTGACTTTTTTTTTTCAATGACTGAGAATATTGAAATGAATTTTTGTACTGTGGCGATGTACCCATTTTTCACAGAGTTATGGCCCTTGAAATTAGAAAATATAAAATTTGGTTGGCCCCGGTACAGGATATATGTATTGCTTCAGGAGTTCTCACAGAATGTTTGCTCATTTTTATATGTTTGTGTATTCCAGGTTTTTGCAATACACATCACTTGTCAACATATCTCATCGTTTTCATTGCATCGTGGCACATCCGGTCCGCACTTTGATACATACTTCACCCGTCAGCATTGAAAACGAAAAGTGCCTTTAATTGTCCACGCCAACTAATCAACGGCAAGCGGAGCAGCCAGGTAGGTCATTTATATCGGAACAGAGTCGGGCAACAGTGGGGAGAAAGTATTAAATTAGAGTTAATCCAGAAATACGTTTTTCGCTAGGGTTTGTTAGAATGTGGTGGGGAATATAGCCCAGTGGTAAAGCGCTCGCCCGTCGGTGGGCCCATTGGGCTATTTCTCGTTCCAGCAAGTGCACCACGACTGGTTTATCAAAGGTCATGGTATGTGCTGTCCTGTCTATGGAATGGTGCATATACAAGATCTCTTGCTACCAATGGGAAAATATAGCGGGTTTTCTCTCTGAGACAATGTCAAAATTACCAAATGTTTGACATCCAATAGCCGATGATTAATAATCAACGTGCTCTAGTGGTGTCGTTAAACAAAACAAACTTTAACTGTTGTTAGAAAGGGGTTGGATTTGTTTCACTCTATATATTAAACAGAATGACCCATTCGGGACCCACTCAAAATAGTTCGCAAACGTTTAATTCAAAACGGCTGGCTGGACGTAAGCTAGAATTTATCACATAAAAGGGGCGGGAACTTATTCGATTAGTAGAGCGCTCGCCTGGGGTGCTTGGGTAGTAGGATCGAATCTTGTCGGTGGACCCATCTTGTAATCAGGCTTTTTCCCCCATCCCAATCTAGCACTGTATTAATAAACGTAATTAAGTCAACGCATGATACTTATCTATGTATTTTAAGTATGAAGTACGTCAACGCATGATACGTATCTACGTATATTTTATGTATGAAGTACGTCAACGCATGATACTTATCTACGTACTTTAACTACGAAGTACGTCAACGCATGATACTTATCTACGTACTTTAACTACTAAGTACGTCAACGCATGATACGTGTCTACGTACTTTAACTACTACGTACGTCAACGCATGATACTTATCTACGTACTTTAAGTATGAAGTAGGTCAACACAAAATACTTATCTACGTACTTTAAGTATGACAGGTATATCAAAGGCTGTGCTGTTCTGTCTGTGAGAAAGTATATTTATCCCGCTATTTGGGCTGTCTGTCCAGGACAGTGGGTTAGACGTTAGTTATTAGACAGAGTTAAGTCGGTGTAGTGGTCTGACACATACCGATTAAGTGGAAAACCTCCTGCTGAGAGCCGATACCGGTATGCGAACCCAGTCCGATCACTACACTCCCTGATGTTACGGCGGGACGTAGCCCAGTGGTAAAGCGCTCGCTCGATGCAGGGTCGGTCTTGGATCGATCCTCGTCGGTGGGCACATTGGGCTATTTCTCGTTCCAACCAGTGCAGACTGGTACAAAGGCCGTGGTATGTGTTATCCTGTCTATGGGATGGTGCATATAAAAGAACCCTTGCTGTTAATCGAAAAGAGTAGCCCATGAAATGGCGACATCGGGTTTCCGCTCTCAATATCTGTGTGTTCCTTAACCATATGTCCGACGCCATATAACCGTAAATTAAATGTGTTGAGTTCGTCGCTAAATAACACATTTCTACATATTTATACACCCCCGATGTCGGCTGTCCTTACAAGTAGTTTTAAGTCAGCTTTATTACATCGTAATTCCTTACCTTGAATATGGATAAATTAAGTTTTTAAGTAATTGTTATTGTTGACAATAGTCTTTGAAATGTCATAATCAACTTACGTTTACAGCCAGTAAGTACGTCAAATAATCAAATTAAAGTTAAAGTGTGTTTTTATTGAACATACCTCTAGAGTACACTATTTAGGAATCATCGATTATCGGATGCGCAACTATCAACATACCTCTAGAGTACACTATTTATGAATCATCGATTATCGGATGCGCAACTATCATCATACCTCTAGAGTACACTATTTATGAATCATCGATTATCGGATGCGCAACTATCAACATACCTCTAGAGTACACTATTTATGAATCATCGATTATCGGATGCGCAACTATCATCATTTTTATTTCATTTCAACTTATTTTCGTGCTAATATCCAATGAAGGTTCAAGCACGCTGTCCTGGCCACACACCTCAGATTTATGGGCTGTCTGTCAAGGACAGTGGGTTAGTTGTGGGTTGTTAGTGGTTAGTGAAAGAGAAGAGTGTGTAATGGTCTTACACCTACCCCATTGAGTCATCAAAACTCGCCCTGGGTGGGAGCCGGTACTGGGCTACGAACTCTGTACCTACCAGTTTTATATCCGATGGCTTAACCGCGACACCACCGAGACCTTAGGATTGATCCCCGTCGGTGGGCCTATTGGCTTATTTCTCGTTCCAGCCAGTGCTCCACAACTAGTGTAACAAAGGCCGTGGTATGTACTATCCTGTCTGTGGGATGGTGCATATAAAAGATCCCTTGCTGCTGATCGAAAAGGGTAGACTATGAAGTGGTGACAACGGTCCCCCCCCCCCCTCTTTCTCTCTCTCTCTCTCTCTCTCTCTCTCTCTCTCTCTCTCTCTCTCTCTCTCTCTCTCTCTCTCTCTCTCTCTCTCTCTCTCTCTCTCTCTCTCTCTCTCTCTCTCTCTCTCTCTCTCTCTCTCTCTGTGTGTGTGTGTGTGTGGTCCTTAACCATATGTCTGACGCCATATAACCATAAATAAAATGTGTTGAGTGCGTCGTTAAATAAAAACATTTTCTTCCTTCCACCGAGACCGGTGGTGACGTCTCAGATATGTCTTAATATAAGGGAGGTAATACATATTTATTTGATCGCACTAAGCTAACCAGAGTCATGTATTATTTCGTTTCACATGAATTGCTGAAGGAGGGCATTATTTATTTATATTTAAAATCAATACATGTCGTAGTTGTCAAATTATGTTTAGTCAGTTGTACTGATTTAATAATTAAAAGGTATTTTGTTGTTGCTGCTGCTGTTGCTGCTGGGGTTTTTTGTCGTTGTTGTTAATGTTATCTAAGATGTAATGTTATTTATTAATGTGTCTTTGTTTTCATTACAGGTTAGCGTTTTGCCAACCAACAAGACTTGTACATATACAAAGACGAGATTTGTTCAACTGATGTCAACATGTCAACATGTCATTTCACGACAGATATTATGTGATGTGTTATTTGTAACAATCAAACATTGTGCTATCTATTTCATTTCTTGTATATACTGTAGTTAGATGAATTTAGTAGAAAGTGTATGCACATTTTTGTAAACACATTTAGTCGATTTCGATTTGGAGCGAAAGGATTGGGAAAAAGTGGCGAGCTTTTCCAAAAGTTGAACGAAAATGTACGTAATCGAGTAATCGAACACTATTTGGTATTTCAAGGATTTAAATCTTATTTTTGTACTGGCTGTTTTTTTGGTATCAATGAATACCAGGCCCGATTTTTATCATCATTTATGTAGGGTAGGAGAATTTTTTTTTACATTTTCATCCTCGAGTGGGGGAGGCCCAGCCCCCCCCCCCCCCCAACCCCCCCCCCCCCCCCCCCCCCCCCCCCCGCCTTGGTCCCTACGGGCTAGGAGCCAATTTCACAAAACATCGTAAGTTTACGTCTGTAACTAGCCGTTATACCGGACATACGTTCACACATGTTTGGCATCTATTTCACACGGAAAATTACATCATTACGGCAAATGGAGCATTTTAAGGAAGATATGAAATGAAATATGTGTACTTCTAACTATATTTGTTGTACTATGAACAATAATAAGAATGGTGGTTTAGTCGTAGATTTACGTTTACGTGCAAAACTAGAAATTGAGCCCTGAATACATTAATCAGGCTAAATGCTAGTATATTAGTAGCTTTGCGGTTATTTTCAAAAGGAGTCGAAACCAATAGAAAGAAAGAAATGTTCTATTTAACGACGCACTCAACACATTTTATTTACGGTTATATGGCGTCAAACATATGGTTAAGGACCACACAGATAATGAGAGAGGAAACCCGCTGTCGCCACTTCATGGGCTACTCATTTTGATTAGCAGCAAGGGATCTTTTATATGCACCATCCAACAGACAGGGTAGTACATACCACGGCCTCTAATATACCAGTCGTGGTGCACAGGCTGGAATGAGAAATAGTCCAATGGGCCCACCGACGGTGATCGACCCCAGACCGACCGCGCATCGAACGAGCGCTGTACCACTGGGCTACGTCCCGCCCCCAAAACCATGCACAAAACATAAAATAATAATTGATAAACAAACGCATTTCCAAAAACAACCACGTTAATCCACCATGATGATCTACATTCTGTGAAAACCCCATGGTACTGCCACGTAAAACAAAATAAAAAAACCTTAGATTTTTAGCGTCCAACCACCCAACGCCTTCCTAAAAAGGCCCCACTCATGTATTTATTTATTTATTTATTTATGGTATATATTTATTTATGGTATATATATATATATATATATATGTTTTTTTTGTTTTTTTTTTATTGATGTTAGTTTTAACATTAATTTTGATTTTGTGACCCACTTCTCATTCAATAACTAAGGGTGTTGTAAAAATTGCTGAAAATAGCATTTCTCCTCGAATATCACATTTGGAAACCATTTATCAACAGGAAATATATTGGAGAAAGCCTTCCTACGGTAAAAGTCTTGTACTAATGTTTTATGTGGCTTGATAATTACGGCTTGGCTCCAGTTCATGTTTAATGTCACATGTATTTCCACTGATTAAGCTGATGATGGAAGGAAGGAAGGAAGGAAATGTTTTATTTAACGACGCTCAACATATTTTATTTACGGTTATATGGCGTCGGACATATGGTTAAGGACCACACAGAAATTGACAGAGGAAACCCGTTATCGCCACTTCGTCCAGGACAGAAAAGGTGTGGGTGGTGGAAGGAAGGAACACCTGCACTAGAAAGTGCAAGGGAGCACCAGCAGTCCGGCCGGGGCCGGTAGCAGGTGGAGTGGGTGTATGGGTGCTATGGGTTTTTGAATTTGGAAGGAGCGGTCGGAATTTAGTCAAAGAGAATGTGTGCGCGTTTTGAATGAAGGAAATTTGGCGCATTTTTGAACGGTCGATCAAAAGATAAAGTCAGGAGCTACGTATAGGTTTTGATATTAGTGAGTCGAGAGTAGCTCGATATTTAGATCTACTGAAGCTGGGGTGTCTCCCTAGGTTGCCCGTAGGACCCTTAGAAAGGGCCTGACCGCTTTTGGTCGTGGCATGCCAACCCAGCAGCAAGGGATCTTTTATATGCACCATCCCACAGACAAGATAGTACATACCACGGCCTTTGTTACACCAGTTGTGGAGTACTGGCTGGAGCGAGAAATCAGCTGATGATGGTTGTGCCTTTATAGTAACATACGTCTCACTTCGATGGTTTGTTTGTTAGGCATTTGTCTTTCGTCAGATTTATTGGGGGGGGGGGGGGGGGGGGGGGGGGGGGGGGGGGGGTGTTGGAGGGTGGGGTGGGGGGCAACAAACAACAAACATGGAAAACAAAACAATGGAATACTAAACAAAACTTAATTAGCCATAGCTCGAATAATACTAATAAATCGACTAAGTATAGACGTGCGTTCGGCGACAGTGAGCAACGGTAATGTTTCAAGGTCACGTTTTTTAATCTTTATAAAAGATAAAATCATCGTACATTCCTTGTACGTTGAGGCTTCAGCGGGGCACTAGCAGACCTCTAGAGGGGATCTAGCACACCCCTAGACTCCACTAAATGCGTTCCTGGGTTTCTTCAAACTTAATACTGCAAATGAAAGTTCCTCTATGTTTGTTTTCCTATTTATAGCTGACCACAACCAACGTCCATTGTCAGTGTTCATAATTATAAATATGCAATTACATGTATAAAAAATCGTCGATTTGATACTCGTTCATGCCACTTAGTATGCATTTCATGCATGGTAGCAAAGCCATAACATGAATTTTGATGCTTAATATTTGTTATTTAATTTCTTTATGTTCTGTCCCGTGTCGTATTTTAGTAACTAGAGAGGTTGTGATTCTCAGCGTGTAGAGGAACCGGTGTGCAGACATATTGAATGATGTTGTCGGTCGATATGTCGGTGAACAAAATGTCTACCATTAATGTCATATCTGGATCAAACTGTCAACCTCTGTGTGTGTGCGTGCGTGCGTGTGTGTTTATGTGTGTGTGTTCGTGTTAGTGTGTGTGTGTGTGTGTGTGTGTGTGTGTGTGTACATTGTGTGTATGTGAGACAGACAAAATGACAGAAAGTGACAGACACGGAGATAGAAAGAGTGTGTTTCGGAGAGAGAGAGAGAGAGAGAGAGAGAGAGAGAGAGAGAGAGAGAGAGAGAGAGAGAGAGAGAGAGAGAGAGAGAGAGAGTATGTATTAGGGTTACAGTAAAGAAAATGAAGTTCCTTGCTCGATCATTACAACAAAATTTGGAATAATTAAAGGATTCTCCATTATTATTGTATGCCTCAATAGCCTTTGCATGTCTTTGATAAAAACTAAAATAAAGAGTTACTGACATCTTTTTTTAATTCCATCACCCATGTTGTTCCCTTCATTGAGATAATCATATGCACGTTTAGTGCAGTCAACTGTATGCAAGCGGTGTTTTGATTGGTCAAATGATCGATTATAGAAGAGAAAGTTTTATCTTTTTTCACAAATATATAATCTGAATGTTGACATGTTTACCTGGGTACCACTTTAATAGTTGACATTTTGACGTTGATATTTTGTTCCACTGACATTTTGACCGCTGACATTTAAATCGTTGACATTTTTTCCTACATCCACGGGAACCTAGGGTATTTACTGGAGGGCGGTCTCTCGCTAGACTGGGGTTTTTTTTGGTGTGTTTTATTTTTTTTTTGGGGGGGGGGGGTGGGGGTGTCACCTAACGTTAGATGGAAGTGATATGATAGAAGACGACGGTACCAGTCAAAAAGTTGGCGAACGTTCGGCCTCCTAAACACATTACTGTCTGTGTAGAATCTACAAATGCGTTTTACGTCATACATTCTGTGTACTCTTAAGGTTACACACTACCATTAATTTCTCTATGCAGTTCAATACAATTTCAGAATATATTCCATAAAAAAAATACAACACTATCGAGAGGGTCATGTGAATACTAATTATAGGGAGTGCAAAAAAAAATCAACAGGTTAACCACGAATAACCGGCTTCGGTGGCGCAGTGGTTACGCCATCGAACTACAGGCTGGTAGGTACAGAGTTCGCAGCCCGGTACCGACTCCAACCCAGAGCGAGTTCTTAAGGGCTCAATGGGTAAGTGTAAGGCCACTACACCCTCTTCTTTCTCACTAACTACTAACCAACTAACAACTAACCCACTGCCCTGGACAGACAGCCCAGATAGCTGAGGTGTGTGCCCAGGACAGCGTGCTTGAACCGTAATTGTATATAAGCACGAAAATACGTTGAAATGAATGAATGAATAACCACGAATATTTTCAGTTAGCTACCCTCATGCGAGAACATCGTCTCGTGTTGCTATTATGCATGCACTGTGGCGGTATACCACTTGCATAGTTGTTACCAGTTTGTACTAAGTATTACAAGTAACTTCAAACCAATGGGTTATTTAAATACTACTAGGGTCAACCTATTTGTAATCATCAAACAAAAAGGCATATCAGTATTTTATAATTATATATTAATGAGGAACTATTTCCTAAACCGGACTATATTAAGCTGCAATAACACGTAACGACACGACAAACGGTGGTGTGGTGCCTTTAAAAGTCGCTCCACACCAGATACGTGTAAAATGTAATTTATAAGTTGTCTGTAAGCATGTGCAAGCTGTAACTCGCAACCTCACTAATGTATCACTTGACAATTCATCGTACAAGTCAAATATTACATGCAAGAAAATATGAAGCAAAAATGCTCATAAAATACATTCCAAAATATGACTAGAGTATCCTGCAGAACAAATATAATAGCTATAAACGTACGGGCTCCCATTTGTGATGGGGGTGTGTGGGGGGGGGGGGGGGAGCTGGCTTTTGCCTGAATTATACAACAACAAAAAAGCCAGAATCTGGATAACATTTATTCATATTAGCATTACTACCAAACAGCTATGTAGAGTTACAAACAACTCACTACGCATCTGTACATGGATTACAACTAATTTTAAGGATAGAATGATGAAAAAACATGGTAAAAAGATCTCGGGTTAGCACATTTTACCCGAATATCTCTATAATTTTTGCCCGAGATTGAGGTTTCGGTCCAGCAGTTGCCAACAACCCGTCCCCTTCCCCCCTCGTACGCTTATGATAATAGTTAGATCTGGATTCACTAGTAGACGACATATTAATTATTGAACACATTGTGTATATATTCTTAGATGGAGTCGCAGGTGCGGTTCCACGGATTTGTGAAAGGGGGGAGGACAGACATAGAAGTATTTGAACAAGGTTTGGTTGTTTACGTCGGCAAAAAACAAATTAGGCGTTTTTTGCTTCTCGGTGCCTCCCCCTGGATACGCGCCTGAGTCTGTAAAGGAAAATTACATTAATAAATGAATTGCAAGGTGGAAGTAATGTTTAAATGGCTTAACCACCACCACCACCACCACCACCCACCCACCCCTTATCCACTGTCACATGGGATGAAAACCAGTTACACTAAAAACTAGGTAGAAAAAGTCAATACGGCTTGAGTAGTCACTTACCAACATCGGTATTTGTATATTATTCACAATCTGACTACAATTAGCTCTACTGGTCTACCATTGCGTGGACTCCCATGTCCAGGTGACATTTCATCTATAAATAACAATTTAAATATCGACCAATTACACTTCGCCTTTTATAGCGTTATTCGGGAGCATACAAATTCTAAAAATATCGCGCGAGACTATTTATGCAATAGGCGAACTTGTTGGTCTATTTCAATATTAAAAAACCAGTCGGGGGGTGGGGGAGTGCAGTAATAAACTCTGGATTGTATACTAGTATAAACAGATTTTAAGGCTATACCATCACTTGTTTCGTCTTGAAACGAATTTTATATAAAATTTTATATTGAAATTAGTTTCCGGCATACTTCGTAATTCACCCGAATCATTTCGTATACCCTCGGCATAATTCCGAATGTTTTCAAATTCTTTTCAAATCACTGGTATGATTTTGCAAGTAAGGTTTTGATTGGTCGAATGAAAGGTCAACTGGACATGAGCTCCAACGGGCTGCTGTTAGATCCACATGTAATAGTGGAGCTAATATTAATTAGATTGTATTATTCACTAACGTTAGGTT
The DNA here is from genome assembly GCF_016097555.1 of Gigantopelta aegis. Taxonomy (NCBI): domain Eukaryota; kingdom Metazoa; phylum Mollusca; class Gastropoda; order Neomphalida; family Peltospiridae; genus Gigantopelta; species Gigantopelta aegis. The sequence continues at coordinate 45,779,760 of NC_054700.1, forward strand.
ATTTTAGTTTTGTATTACATCCAATTATTGTTTTGTATTATATTATGTATACGAATTCAGATAATTGTCATATATCAAAATATGACAACTGGAAATAACATTATATTGTTTTATACTTGGTTGAAATAATATAATAATGTATGTTTACAATGTCAATAAAACTTTTATTCAATGAAACAAATTGTAATATAATGGCGGCTCATTTTATAGAATTTAAAAGGTAACACTTGAATATTTTTAGTGGGGACGGGTAATCATGGATCCACCTATGTAATGTGCCAACAAAGGACTTCTCCCATTATTCACGTTAACTGGAGCTTTTTAAAAATAATTATTCACATACTGTCGTAACACAGTATAATACACCATTATTATATAACTGAAGGGAGAACTTGGATTTGGTTGGGTTATATTTATTTAACGGAAGGCCGTGAGCTTTTCCGGGTGGCTTTTGGCGTGTATGAGTTTGTTTGTTTTGTTTAACGACGGCACTAGAGCACATTGATTTATTAATCATCGGCTATTGGAAGTCAAACATTTGGTAATTTCGACATACAGTATTACAGGAAACACACTACATTTGTTTTCCCATTAGTAATAAGGGTTGTTTTATATACACCATCCCACATACAGGATAGCACATACCACGGCCTTTCATATACCTGTTGTGGTGCACTGGCTGGAATGAGAAATAGCCCGAAAGAGCCACCGACGGGGATCGATCCCAGACCGACCGCACATCAAGCGAGCGCTTTACCACTGGACTATGTTCCGCCCCTTGTTGGCGTGTATAAAAAAAAAATTCCTGTAGCTTCGAGTCTCTCCTGGGTTGTCATGCCACAATCTGAGCAGATCAGGCCCTTTTTAAGGGCCCCTATGGGCAACCTAGGAAGACATTTCAACACCTACTAGGTCTCGTTAACGAGCTACTCTCGGCGCACTAATCTTCCAAAACTATACGTAGCTCCCTTTTTACTTTTTGACGGACCATTCAAAATTGCGCCTCACTTCCTTCACAAAAATGCGCACAATTTCTCTTTGGCTTAATCCTACGGGACATTCCAAATTCCATAGCACCATACCACCCACCGCCTGTTGCCAGCCCCGGTCGGACTGCTGGTGCTCCCTTGCACCTGTCAGTGCAGGCGGTCCTCCCTCCAACCCATCCAAACCCTTTCCTGTCCTGCACGGAGGAGCCGGCTGAGGCCGGCACCTGTGCCCAGGACAGGCGTGCGCTACAACAGCTTGCTCTGATTGTGCACGTTAAACACTCTGACCTGGCCTGACCTGACCAGCTAATATATTTTGAATTTGTTTTTAAAATGTACTTCGCCCTTCTATTGCTTTCGCTGTGCCTGGTTTGGTTGGGGGTGGGGGTGGAGGTGGAGGGAGTGATTGTTTTGGGATTGTTGTTGGGTTTCTATAACTTCAAAACCACTCCCAGCCTCCCACTCTCTATTTCTTATCTTACTACGCTGTGCTAAAAGGGGGATATTTATCAAACAGCTACATAGTCCTATTGTATGCGTAATATTATGACTTGCACCTAATTTACGTTACATAAGACGGCTTTAGACGTGAATAAAACATGGATATTTAAATGCGGTGTGGTGCAATTAATTGCCATTGTTATGTATCAAATGGATCCGGTCGACTGTTTGTGTTCAAGTAAAAATCAAGGGAAGATCCACACTGGAAAAGAGGGTGCATTGTAGTGTTGCTAAAATTAGTTTACAGAATAGATAATCAAACCTACCGAGCAAGAAGAAATTTAATGTGATGTGGTTTGTGTTGAGTTGTGTCGTTTTTTTTTTTTTTTTTTCGTTGTTTTTTTTTCGGAGGGGTTGGGGGTTGGGTTTTTTTTGTTGGGGTTTTTAGGTGACAGATTTGGTGGTCTAGGGATGAGTGGTTTGTTTTGGAGGGTGTGGGTGAGTAGAGCTATGTAATATTGAGTTTTAGTACAACAGGATTATTTTTTTAAATACATAAATAAATAATGTTTTAAAAAATGCACTTCTATAGTCCCTTGTGGTTATAGACCAATTCGCAAAAACAAAATGAATGGATGAATGAATGAATGAATGAATGAATGAATGAATGAATGAATGAATGAATGAATCCACTTCTCCACCCCAACCGTAGCGAGTGAGTATTGATGGAAAACAGGCGCGGATCCATGATTTTTTAATAGAGGAGGCCCAAAACCCGTCGTTGTTTTGGAATATAGAATTTAATCGTCCTTGACAGGTGGACGGGGCAAGTTTGCATTTTGTGTGTGGGTGTGGGTAATTTTTGGTATGCTTCCATTAAAGAACTGTTCAAGCACGCCTGTCGTGGGCACAACCTCTGACTTCGCCAGAGAGTTCTATCCATGACAGAAGTTTGCATTTTTCTTGTATTCTGTAATACATATTGTTTGACCAAAAATAGGGTGAGGGGAGCGCCCGAGCCCCTTGGGCCCCCGCCTGAATCCACTCCTGGAAAAAGCCATAAATAAGTTTAAGGATATACTGACCTCCACTGAACACGCACAAGTCAGATCTGTAGTTATAAAAAGAACAAGGCAAGGAAGTATAATACATGTATCTGATTTTGTATAATTGGATTTATTCTGGGAGGTCATAAATGACCCCAAAATCGTATACAAGGGTTCGGGTTATTGTCCGTTTTATAGCAATCTCACAACTGAAAATGTATGCCCTCTACTTCATACATTCGCCTCTGGCATTTTATTGATATTCTCAGGAGGATAATCAAAGGACTATTAAGAGAATTTACAGTACAGGTGGCTGATTCCTGGGTAATCAATAATGAAGCAGTAATTACTAATACAAGACATGTCATTACATCGGAGTGTTCTTGTGAGTTGTAGAAGCGCTTTACTGCCAATCTATAATATTAAAAGGATAAAAAGAAATACAAAACACAAACACATACTGAGAGAGAGAGAGAGAGTGAGAGAGAGAGAGAGAGAGAGAGAGAGAGAGAGAGAGAGAGAGAGAGAGAGAGAGAGAGAGAGAGAGAGAGAGAGAGAGAGAGAGAGAGAGAGAGAGAGAGAGAGAGAGAGAGAGAGAGAGAGAGAGAGAGAGATTGTGGTGGTGATGACGCGTAAACACATTTTTATTTGAAACCTATTTTAAATAAGTTAATTTTGTTACTTTCAGCGTCCACACTTGGATATTTAAATTGTTCATCAGATCCAGGACAAGACCTACCTGGGGGAGGGGGAGGCTAGTGAAAACGGGGCACAATAATACAGGGTATTTTCGGGGTTATATTACCCACCCCCACCCCTTCTGCTTGCTAGATACGATCCTCAACTCGTGTGTATACTTATTACCACGATAAAGTATTGTCGGCACGCACTGAAACCGTTAATGTGAAACGCATGACCGGCTAATTAAGCAAGTCTGGCCTTTTCAGCCCTCATAATTGCTTTGTAACTGTATAGACACCAGTATTAGTCATTGTCAGGCGTCGGAAACTTCGGGAGAGATTTTTACATGTATACATAGAGCATTGTTCTGTGTACGTGTGTTCCACTGAAGGTTATACGCATCATTGCTTCACTTTCCAACTAAAAGAAGTTGATCAAAGTGTGTGTGTGTGGGGGGGGGGGGGGGGGGGGGGGGGGGGGGGGGGGGGGGTGGGGGGGGGGGGGGGGGGGGGGGGGTGGGGGGGGAGACCCCATGCACCCTAAATATATTCAAGAACATGCACCTCTTTTTCTTTTCTTTTTTTTTCGGTGGTTTTTTGTTGTTGCTGTTTTTGTTTTGTTTTGTTGGGGGGGGGGGGGTGTTTGGGTGGTGGGTGGGAGGGGGGTGTGTTTGTTTGTTGTTTTTTTCTATTGGGTTGCCCTATTTTTGAGTTTTTCCCCGTACCCCCCAAAAAATAACCAACAAACAAAAACAAAAACAAACAAACATAATAATTATAATTCCTGAACCTCAAATGTTTAACATCCAAAAGCCGATAATTAATTAATCAATGTGCTCTGGTGGTGTCGTCAAACAACACAAACTTTAACTTTTAATTCCTGGATCAGACCCTAAATTATTCAAAACTTGTTACCATTATTCTTGATTATACAGCGTGAAACTATGACCCCCTTGTCCTTCCCCGACCAGTCTTACTGTGAGAACAAGTTTGTTTTGTTTAACGACACCACTAGAGCACATTGATTAATCAATCAGCGTATTGGATGTCAAACATGTGGTTTTTCTGAATTGTAGTCATTAGATGAAACCCACTATATCTTTCCTAATGCAGGAGGGGATCTTTTATATGCACTTTTCCACAGACAGGATAGCACATACCACGGCCTTTGATATACCAGTCCTTTGGATAGTTGTTTCTTTTGTTTAACGACACCACTAGAGCGCATGGATTTATTTATCATTGGCTATTGGATGTCAGACGTGGTAATTTTGACATATGGCCTTAAGAGAAGTTTGTTTTGTTTAACGACACCACAGGAGCACATTGATTAATTAATCATCGGCTACTGAATGTCAAACATTTGATAATTCTAACACGTAGTGATCAGAAAACCCTCTATATTTTTCATAATGCAGCAAGGGATCTTTTATATGCACTTTTCCAGACAGGACAGCACATACCACGGCAGTCGTGGTGCACTGGCTGGAAAGAGAAAAAGTCCAATGGTCCACCGACGGGGATCGATTCTAGACCGACCACGCATCAGGCGAGCGCTTTACCACTGGGCTACGTTCTTCCCCGGCCTAAAGAGACGAAACCCGCATTTTTCCATTAGTAGCAAGGGATCTTTTATATGCAATATCCCACACAGGATAGCACGTACCACCGTCTTGGATATGCCAGTCTTTGTACACTGGCTGGAACGAAAAATGGCCCAAATGGGCCCCAACGACGGGGGTCGATCCGAAACCGATCGCGCATCAAGCGAGCGCTTTACCACTGGGCTACGTCCCTCTCCTTGATTGTGGTGCAACAGAAATTCTTCTTTTTACTGTTGTTTTTGGCCGTTAAGCACGACCTACTGTGCAGGTTTTTATTTGCTCGAAGAAAGGCGTGTACCAGAATTGGTTACATCGAGTGTAGAGAGGTTAAACTCAACAATTGCAAAATCAAATTTTATTTACGCCTAGTACGCGATAGACCAGCCAGGAATAAAACAGGTTTTTCTGCCTCCCACCCAAACATGTTATGAATTCTGGAACAAACACGATAGAAATTTACTTTGTCCTACTTAAAATATATTCATTCTAATAATCTGTGAGTAATTTTATTACACTTTTGGCGGTATTACATCAGTACACTTTAGAATAAAACAAAACGACCTTTTCAAATTTTATGTTCGTTTTATTTGCGTTGATGCATCAAATCAGTTGCGTGTGAAATATGTACTTGTATTAAAACAAATTATAAACGTCTCATTTACATATCACAGTTAGCTGGGTTGGAATTAATACTCGTCTTCACCCTCTCCCTCCTCCTCAACCGAGTCGACGCCAACCTCTTCGTAATCCTTCTCCAGGGCAGCCAGATCCTCGCGAGCCTCCGAGAACTCTCCCTCCTCCATACCCTCACCGACGTACCAGTGGACGAAGGCGCGCTTGGCGTACATCAGATCGAACTTGTGGTCGAGACGCGCCCACGCCTCGGCGATGGCGGTCGTGTTGCTCAACATGCAGACGGCACGCTGAACCTTGGCCAAATCACCTCCCGGGACGACGGTGGGCGGCTGGTAGTTGATGCCGACCTTGAACCCGGTGGGACACCAGTCGACGAACTGGATGGTCCTCTTGGTCTTGATGGTGGCAATGGCGGCGTTGACGTCCTTGGGCACGACGTCACCACGGTACAGCATGCAGCAGGCCATGTACTTTCCGTGACGAGGATCGCACTTGACCATCTGGTTGGCAGGCTCGAAGGTTGCGTTCGTGATCTCGGCAACAGACAGCTGTTCGTGGTAGGCCTTCTCGGCGGAGATGACCGGGGCGTAGGTGACCAGGGGGAAGTGGATACGTGGGTAGGGCACCAAGTTGGTCTGGAACTCGGTCAAGTCGACGTTAAGGGCGCCGTCGAATCGGAGGGATGCAGTGATTGAGCTTACAATCTGACCAATGAGTCGGTTCAAGTTGGTGTAGGTCGGTCGCTCAATGTCAAGGTTACGACGGCAGATGTCGTAGATGGCCTCGTTGTCAACCATGAAGGCGCAGTCGGAATGTTCCAGGGTGGTGTGGGTGGTCAGGATGGAGTTGTAGGGTTCGACAACGGCTGTGGAGATTTGAGGGGCTGGGTAGACGGCGAACTCGAGTTTGGATTTCTTGCCATAGTCGACAGAGAGACGTTCCATCAACAGAGAGGTGAAACCGGAGCCCGTTCCACCACCGAAACTGTGGAAGATGAGGAACCCCTGGAGACCGGTGCACTGATCGGCCATCTTACGGATTCTGTCGAGGACGAGGTCGACGATCTCCTTGCCCACGGTGTAGTGGCCGCGGGCGTAGTTGTTGGCGGCGTCCTCCTTGCCGGTGATCAGCTGCTCAGGGTGGAACAACTGGCGGTAGGTGCCGGTTCGAACCTCATCTGGAGAAACACAAATTTATTGCAGTTTTAATATTTGCTCTCGTTTCTCAGTCAATTTTTATCTAGCAAGGAGACATGTAATTTTGATTTTAATTAAGCAATTATAACATGAAGAATAATTTCGGCTTATGGTTTAATCTTTGGTTTGTGTGCCTCAAGAAAAGAGAAGTTGTTAAGATAAAAAAAAAAGTTTAAATAATAATGTTTTCTTTTGAAGTTTTGATTTATTTTAAACATTTGTTTGCATATTGTTTATATTTCTGTATTCTTCAATCTCATATTTTGCTCTTTTGTCTCATCCCTCCCTCTCCCCCCCCCCCCCCCCCCCTCTAATATTCATATATACTTACCAACAACAGTTGGCTCGAGATCGACGAAGACAGCCCGGGGGACATGCTTGCCCGCTCCTGTCTCGCTGAAGAAGGTGTTGAAGGAGTCGTCCCCTCCCCCAATCGTCTTGTCAGACGGCATCTGTCCATCAGGCTGGATTCCGTGCTCCAGACAGTACAACTCCCAGCATGCATTGCCGATCTGGACTCCGGCCTGGCCAACGTGGATACTGAGGCATTCCCTCTGAAGAAACGAAGAGAAAAAACCCCATTACGATTTGGATAATAAAAAGACAGAATCCATTATCATATAACATAATGAAAAAATATGATTAAAATAAAATATGTTCCTTGTTCTAATTTAAAGAGACTACCCCGAAATTGCTGCTAATATTTTAATGACTACAGTAACATACTGAATATAGTCAAATTTCTTGTTTTGAATATCAGTATGTATTTCTGGTCGTCTTAATGTTACTTTTATGGGGGTTGAGCTACCGTTTTTGCTTGTTTTAATAGTTATGTTAATTTTATATGGGTGTGTCGGACGGAGAAGTATGGGCCCAATCCAGTCCTCATCTCGGACTTAATAATTTAAACTTTAAAAAAAAGTACACAACAATAAATTAAATAAATTAAATATTTTAACAATTAAAATTATTATTGATATTTATTTTATTATGGCTCCGTTCAACATTATCCTGATCTGACAGTTTATAACTCACCCAGTCAGTTAAAGTTTGTTTTGTTTAACGACACCAATGGAACACATCATTAATTAATCATCGGCTATTGGATGTCAAACTCCCAGTCGGTGTCACGGGGTTCACAGCGATAAGTGAAGTCGGGACACGTTGTTGTGATGGTCGATTGTGGGCACAAACATTTTTTAAATAATCTAGTATAACACAAAAAGGTAAATGTATCTTATCCCCCCCCCCCCTCCCCCCCCCCCCCCCCCCCCCCCCCCCACCTACGTCCGTTCCTACGGCCATCCTTCCCCCTAAATGCTACTCTGGTAGCACCTTTCATTCAACTACCTGTGTTGATCGTTATAAATTCTCAGCTCGACCTATTTTTTTTACAACGGCTAGTATTTCAAGCCACAGGTGCTGGAATGTCTTCGCTGCGCATGCGCACCTTGGTCAACCAGAGGTCACGGCTTCATTCATGTCGGGACTTGAATTCAAAAATTACGCCGCCAACGACACACAGACGTCGGTGTATTAAAAACAAAATGGCCGTTCTTAACTCACTAACGTAGCCGGGTGATGGCGTGGTGTACATCATCCCAGTTACACTTCTTTTTTCCGACCACCTTTTATGTTTGCTCAACACGTGTAAACTCCACACTTATTTAAGACGAATAGACAGCGTGATACCCGGTCCCTCAATGTGGGTGGCCCCCAAATATAAAAGTATGGCCACGCCAATGTCCTAGGGTATTTGTTTGCCAGTTGACACCCCCACCGTTACCGTCCTGGTAAATGGCCTAGGAAAAAAAAGCGCGACTATTCACCACAGACAAAGGCAGTTAAAAGGTAAGTTACTGGTTGAACTTGTACATAATTTATCAACAGGTGGTTTTAAGTCCGGTTGGATAACAACATATTTTATACATATACTGCGTCATTAAAATAGATAGCCATTTGTTTTCTTACATTTTCAATTTGAAAAAAGGACCAATAAGGCTTTTGTATGTTACTTTTTAAAAATAACAATGATACAAAAATATAGGTCATGTTTAACTTTTTCACCAACTACACCCGAGTTTTGAGAGAGGGTTTTGGGGGTCGAAACCCCCACCTGCTGGATCAAATTTTATTTTTTCTCAATATGTTTTTTGAGGGGAACATGACCACCCACACTCACCCAACCCCTAAACGTCGATCGCTACAGTCCATATCCCGCTACAATTCCTATACACGTCTGCCATTTTACATTTCTCGTACAATTGATTTCATCGACCGGGGCGTTGTGCGGGGATTTTTAACAATGACATGCTGACCTTCATGCAAAGTTAATGGGGAAAACATGATTAGATACAAATTAAATACCACCTTCTCATGATACTGAGGGAACCTGGCAATTGATATGGGGGCGTGATTATTCGTACAGACTGGTGAGAAAAAAAAAATTCTGTTCCAACTTCCTTGATTTATTACACGTTATGATAATGGCAGACACAATATAAAAAAATATTTACGTGATGTTTATTTATAACCATATGTTAAACTATCGAATGAAATTAATCAAAACTACTCACCATTTTCTTTTTGCGTAT